>NC_079542.1:5544801-5729801 GCF_015846415.1 Triplophysa dalaica
GCGTCTTCCTTATTCCCCTCTATTTTCGTCATCAGGAGTGTCAGCGGTTGTCGGCACATCCAGTCCGCGTACAGCATATTCCCAAGACAAATGTTTACAAGACGGAGACGGACATAGAAAGTGAACGCAAACGTTGTGTGTCTTTAAACTTGACGGATTTGGATTCAATTTGTGTGGTGTAATCTGCCAGTTGGCAATCTACAGAACATCATTTATTCCAATATCAATAATACCCAAAACTGCAGAATTTTTTTTTGTAATGGCAACAATAACAATATTTCTAATGGTTTTGATTTGCTTTTAGCAGGGTAACTATAACCATATTGTGCTTCACACTATTGACAATATTGAGTTGAAGCTTGATTTAGAAACATTAAATCGCAAATCAAATTGCAATCACAATGTCTGTCCAAAAAATCACAATGAATATTTTCCCCAAATCGCACACCCCTAGTGTATTCCATAATGTAGGGCCAGCCACTTAAATACAGTAGACTTTGAGTACCACTAGGTCTGATTCATCAGTATTTTAGATATTAGTATTAAGAGGTTTTGTGATTGGAGTTATTTATTTTTTGTATATACAGGTTATTTATTGACTTCTGACTCAAACATATATTTTGGTCCGTTCACCCAGTGTTTCATAACACTTGCTCAAGTCAGATTTATCATTTTTCTGGAGCTCTCCTTGGAGGTGGGCAAAATTGACAGTTGAATGACTATTTCTATAAAGGCTCTGTCTTTCACAAAGCTTTCTTCTCCCTGTGACTCCAATTGCACATTTCTAGCATAATCCAGAGAGGTATTTGATAAATGAGCCTTCTTTCTTTATTAGCCATCCCGTTTCACTCCTTCACTGCTAATATCAAACTCAATCTCAGCGTTTCTGAGTTGCAGATAGGTGCTGCTTGTGTGGCTGGTGTGAATCTGTCTTCCATTTCCTTTCTCTTCTCTGTGCGCTCTTTATATGCAAGCTATCTGGATACTGTATTCTGTTGGATTTCTTATATAGTAGTTTTTTAAATTTTTGTAGACAGATGTCAAGCAGCTTTGACAAGAAAAGGATGTTGCTCAACAAATTGCATGAGTACAGGGCTTGACATTAAGCATTGTCATCTGGTTGTCCTTCGGACTAGTACATTTGTCATTCACTTGTCCAAGTACAAACATTACTTGTCCAAAGATAAAAATTATATTTCATTTGAATTCTCAATATAATTGTCTTGGATTTAGATTGGTCAAGTTTGCTTCTAAGCATTTTAACTAGTCTCAGCTTTGGCCGCCTGAATTGATAATAGGCCTACTCTCTGTGACCGCTATAAAACAAAGACAAGCTGTAATTATTATTAGTATTAAGGCTGTAAGTTAACTTATTTTGCACATAGCGCTGGTGCTAAAGAGGTTTACAGTTTGGTAGCACAGGCCAGATCCATTGATAGAGAGAGTCTCGTCTTCTACGTTGACTCCAATGGAACAGTTTTTTGCACAGTTTCAATAGTTTGTGGAACTTGCTAGTAACACACGGAGCTGTGACTAAACAGACCAACTGAGGTAAACTTCTAACCAATATAAAGACGAAAGCCATTTAATGAATAAAAAAATTAAAGAAATAAAACATTTAAAGAGAAAACTGAACTTCCTTGAACTATCTGAAGGCTCCATGAATCACGTGACACTCAAGCATTTTGGACTTCCATCTCTCTATCAATGGCTCTGGCATAGGCCAAACAGTAGGAGCAAGAGTATAAATAGTGTGATGTCGTCATTAAAAAAAATATGCAAGTGCAGATAAATCCTCGACCAATCGTGTTGTATGTTAAACTGTGCACATAATTCACTCAGACATGCAGAACAGCCAGATGACATTTAAATAACAGGACTCCGCGTCTGTACATAGTTAATGTACACGGACTCAATGTGGTGCGCCATTGATTATTGTAACACAAACAAGCACAACCACGACAAATTCACTTCACACATGCACACAGCTTGGTGTAATGCACATATTCTTATTATTCTACATGTACGTTGCACTGTTGTTTTTTTCTTTTCAAGTTAATTGTCTTGTCGGGCAGTAAAATTCTCTCTCACTTGCCCATACAAAACATTCACTTGTCCCGGACAAGCGTTAATGTCGAGCCATAGACTGTAAATATTCCTTAAAACCAAAAAGAGTGCACTGTGTTTTTGTAGTAGCACATCCTAGTATTGATCCATATGCATGTCTGTATTAGTGTTGGGTTCTTGTCGAATGTTGTAGACATAAGCCCATCCCGCTGAGCGTAAATAAGCAGCCGTGTAATCTTACCACTTTGTGTGCCCACCTTTAATTTTTAATCAGCTTCCAGTGGAATGAAACCCTAGTGCTGTCTTCTGTTGAAGGAATGGAATTTCATAGGTGAATCCACCTGCATGAATGACATTGGGCAGTGGCGGTGATTATGTATATTTGGAGGTCTACATTTTTACATACTCGTTGTTTCCATGGAAAAGATTGTTTCACATGCGTGTGGGTAATGAGAAGTTTAGCAATCGCTTCGGGATTTTTATAGCTCTGCAAGAAGATAGATCAAGGGAACACTCTGCAGGGCTCCAGACAAAAAAATCAGTTAGGGAGCCATTGGCTGCCATGGGGGAAAAGGCAGGCGCCAAATAATTTTTTTAAGAGCCATAAATACTTTGTCATCCTGTTGTGTGTAAATCTGCCCTCTCATAGGTTTTCTCATAAAGTTTTTCTTCCAAGTGGTTTTCTCTCATAAGCAGGATCATACGTAAAACGGAACATAACAGGACTTTTTTTAATTCCACCCTAAAATTTGTGAAAAATCTGCAGAATTTCACAGAATAGTTTGAATTTATTTTGTACCAAATATAAATATGTGTCAATGTTCTCAAATAGTCTTCAAATGTGCCCGTCTATGCGTTTAATGGCAGATTAGGTTCTGCTTAGGCATGGGGCGGTATGAAATTTTTACGGTATGATAACCTTAAGCAAAAGTGTCACGGTTCTACGATGTTATAAATACAACATTAAAATGTGTACTTTTCAACTGGACACAAATACATTTTATTTTTAACCAGCATTCATAGAACACATATGACATGGAAAAAATAAAGCCTTAAAAATATACGCTTTCAAAAAATATATATTTTTGTCATAGCCCACGTATTAGGCCTAAACATCAAACATTGCATTGCATGACTTAATTGTGTATTTTTGTGTAAACACAACTCATACCTTAGAAACGGTTTCACAGAATTTTTTGGTGGTTTTGAAACCTTGACTTTTTCAAACCTCAGTATACCTTGAAACTGTAATTCGGCCCATGCCTAGTTCTGCTTATTTAAAAGAGTCAGAGAAGTGTTATTGATTATTGCTGAGACTGATTCAACTCTGAATACACCTGACCAAATTCCTCTGACCTCGTTTGAACCAACAGAAAATGTGCATGTCAAAACCCTATGTATTATACGGTAAGCAAAAGTAGGCTTTATCTTTTATTTGATTATTACGAAAGGGCTTGTGATGTTATTATGTTGATTTTAGTTTGTATTAATGAGACTTTACAGCATGTTCAAAACACAACGTAACGATAACTTCAATTTAAACTTAAGAGAATTCGCCTATCGTTCAATCTTGCTGTCTTATAACAAATACGGGCTCATTATAATCCTTCACAGCAAACAGTGCAAACTACCAACAGGCTCACATTGTGTGTGTCTACTTGTTTATAACGAGCGTTAAAACACTATAAAAATGAGTAAATATCACTCGCAAATTAATATTTTTAGATGCAAATGAGACCGTTTTAGGCGCAACGGCTCTGGGGTGTTTTCTGTTGTGCTTCAAACTCATTTTGCAGTACTGGAGTGATTTGTCTACTTTGCGCTCATTAACATAGCAGTAGTTTATTTAGATTTGTAGCCTATCCGTTAAAGCTGTTCTCAATTGATGCACATAGATAGTTGCAGCTGGAGAGTTATAAAAAGTAATGTATTTTTACATTTCTGTGAATGCTATTATTTGTAAGCCCGTTTTTCTAAAAAGCCTTTTATACTGCTTCATGATTTCCGTCTCTTGTCTTTGTGAAGTGCATCATTAAACTATGATTTTGTGTCTTGTTTTAATTAATCTCTTATGTGCTTTGGCTAGTGTCAGCCTAAAATAAATCTTAATTTATCTTTGTAGCACATTTATTAGCACTCCTGTGACAGTACGTTGGCTGACATCGTGCATTTATTTCAGAGGATGCCAGCTCCGATCAGACTGCGGGAGCTGATCCGGACAATCCGGACGGCTCGAACCCAGGCAGAGGAACGTGAGATGATCCAGAAAGAGTGTGCTGCCATTAGGTCATCCTTTAGAGAAGAGGACAACACATACCGCTGTAGGAATGTGGCCAAACTGCTTTATATGCACATGTTGGGATACCCCGCACATTTTGGACAGGTGAGTTATCAAACTTTAAATAGAAAACTGCGCTCCAGGGTGGAGTTTGTTAATGGGCTGCCAGAAGGGCTCGACTCGAGACAGACTTTTTTGTTGTGTTTGATGGGCGAAATGTCATTTCTTTCAGCTGGAGTGCCTGAAATTGATTGCATCACAGAAGTTCACAGACAAGCGGATAGGATACCTAGGAGCCATGCTGCTGCTGGACGAAAGGCAGGACGTCCATCTATTAATGACAAACTGCATTAAGAAGTAAGTGAGCAGAGGATTTATCAAAGTTTTTTTTAGCCACAATTGTCTGTCTGGTGGTCTATGGTTTAAAATGACAGTTTTCTGTTGATAATGTGAACTTTTTGTGTTCCATCTATTGTCCCTTGAATACAAGCTTATTTCAGACCTATTCAAATAATGCCACCTGTTTTTATCAGTATCTTAAGTTGGTGGTTCATAACTGGTGTTGCTTCAGGACCTAGATTTTAAGCAGCGATCCATGATCAAGAAATTGAGGATATACATAGATCAGTGTTCTTCCAAATATCTTTCTCTGTGTTCATCAGAACAAAGATATTTATACAGATTTGGAACAACTCAAGGTGAGAAAATGATGACAGAATTTTTAATTTTGGGTGAAGTATCCCTTTAGGCCAAAACATCTCGATAGTGTTCTACAATCGGAAATTAGTCTGTGGACTTATTTGTGTCACAAAAGCTCACTGGTGCCCATCAGGCTCGGGCCTGGTTTAAAAAGGTGGGCTAACGCGCAGTTTGGTTTGGAAAGGGGACCGTATGAGTGCAAACCGTGCCGGATCACGGAACTCAAAGCTTGACGGTAAAATATGCGACTGATTATATTCCTCCCTGAGATTCAGCTGTCACACATAAAAAATGTGCGTTACCTCGACCAAATCTACTCCACACATTAGGTTTGTCAACCATAATGCAAAGCTGTGTGTATCGATCGGCTTTATTATAGTAAAGTAGGTAAGGGTGATTTAAAAGCATAATGAGCCGTTTTCTCTCATATCGCTATTGTATGACAATGAAATCATAAGTGGATTGGTCTGCGCAGCGCGCGCATTAGGTTAAATACAATTCATAAGCCAGAAACTGAACATTACGATGAATGATTCCGTTGTACCGTGAGAGATCACTTTGTTTACTTCAAAGCATTTTGCATATTGCATATTGCAGTGATCTGAACCACAGCACGCAGTATGTGCAGGGACTGGCCTTGTGCACCCTGGGCTGCATGGGCTCTTCCGAAATGTGCCGTGACTTGGCCGGAGAAGTAGAGAAGCTCCTCAAAACGTCAAACTCCTATCTAAGGAAAAAGGTATTTCATGCTGCTTCACAGCTGAGCCCGGTGTCCAGTTGGACATTGAGCACTGAAGGTATGGTTTTTGACACAAGCATTTTCCCCTCAGGCAGCGCTGTGTGCTGTCCATGTCATCCGCAAGGTCCCGGAGCTGATGGAGATGTTTCTGCCGGCAACAAAGAACCTGCTGAGCGAGAAAAATCACGGTGAGAGCTCCGCCCTTTAACCTTTTCCATATTTCTCTGTGTTTCACTTGTAGAAATTATGCACTGTATATTTAGGCATTTGCCTGAAACAGCCTTTATCGATTAGTTGTTCATTTGCGTAGCACAACAGATTTGTTTCGGCTTGCTCGATCTGATACATGAAATGTGTGTTTTTTCTCTGGTGTTTTCTGCAGGTGTTCTCCACACGTCCGTCGTTCTGCTCACCGAAATGTGTGAGCGAAGTCTAGACATGCTTACTCACTTCAGAAAGGTAGGCAGCAACCATTCATGCCTCGAGTTTCAGAAGTCACATGAAACTGTTTGTGCACCACATCAAACACACAGAGTCAAAAACTCTCTTATCTGTGAACTGATAGCTTTTATTACAGCTGAAATGAGAATCTAGTACTTACTGAAATCTGGATCCTTGTCCTGCGTTTAGCTTCAGGTGTTTATCTAACAGGGAGATGAGTAAAGGTTTCTCCACTCTGTATATCTGCTTCTACTCCTTCCTCCCCCAGCCTGATCTACCGTGCCAGCACGCCCACCTCTCATACTCATAACTGTAGCATTATGTTAAGCTCTTTTCTGAAAGTTGACTCTTTTTCCAACTCCCCCTAACATCTACTTCATATTTTTTCTGTCATTTGTCTTTGTTACAATTCCTGCATTGTGTTAGAATGAGAAGGTAAGAGGACATTCTGGTTTCATAGCTGGTGCATGCTCATACAGACAAAAGTCTCATCACCGTGGTCTCTGTAGATGTAGTCCAATTTTTGGTTTTGACGTACTATTTATTTTGAAATTGTCATTGAATTGTATTTTTTACCGGATACAGGATTTTGTAGACCTCACATACATTTTCACTTGTCCTGCGTGTACTTATTATTTTTAATAATTCACTTTCATGTGGTCACTATTGGGTTGTGTTTTTCCAATATGTACATTGTAGTGGGGGCTATAAAATAAATTGAGAATTGTTAAAAGCTGGTAAAGTATGTAACTTAGGTTGACTATAAGTGCAAATTTCGCTGTCTGAATCAGTATGAATCTATTCAGAAAATCTATTGGAAGACGATCAACTCAGGGTGCCTAAGTATTGTGAAAGGTGCTTAACCTTCTCTCTGAGCAAAAACTCAGAATATCCCTGCAGTGACCCTGCTGACAGTCTGTTTCCCCCCTCTGGTATTTTTCTAGCTGGTTCCACAGCTGGTACGAATCCTAAAGAACCTGATCATGTCAGGCTACTCCCCTGAGCATGATGTGTCTGGCATCAGTGACCCTTTCCTGCAGGTAAAGACTCAGTTGTGCTATATTTAACACTGCAACCAGTGTTGAGTTTTATAGTTTAATTCATTTCATTTGTTTGGTAGGATGCAAGCAATTGATTTTTAGAGTGGTCCTAAAGAGTCAATCCATTTGTTTTCCATATGAGATTATTGATATCCAAAAGCAATCGGGTGAGCTCAACACTGTATCTCTTGATATATTTAAGGTGCGGATATTGAGGCTACTGAGAATTCTGGGAAAGGGTGATGACGATTCTAGTGAAGCTATGAATGACATTCTTGCACAGGTAAGCAGTATGATTGGATACTTTTAGCACCAGATTTGCATTATGCCTTCATATTTTACCCATCTTGTTAATTTTTTCCTAATTGTCTATTTAATAGGTTGCAACAAACACAGAGACGAGTAAAAATGTAGGCAACGCTATCCTCTATGAAACGGTTCTTACCATTATGGATATCAAATCAGAGAGTGGACTAAGGGTGAGTATCGCTCAGAATGATAGTGGTGTTTGACTGATCGGTAAAACAAGTAAAAATCTTCTTTGAATGGATTCAAACCTAGTGAAATGTGTTGTTGTTATTATCTAGGTTTTAGCCATTAATATCCTGGGACGCTTTCTTCTCAACAATGACAAAAACATCAGGTATGTTGTTTTCTCTGTGACACTGTTGACCAAAGTGTGCTTGATTTTAGAGGCCTGTGAGAAGGCAGTTTATTGCTGTTCAATGATGAAGACCTTGAGTGATCCATCAACTGAGTGACAAATGATGATCTCGTTGTCTCTGAACCACAGCTTTAACATTGACTGAAATAGCATACTAAAAAGAATTTTTTTTAGCACTGTGGACTTGATTGTGAATATAACGGAGCCTTGACATGAATACTCTTATCTCCTTAGATATGTGGCATTGACATCTCTACTGAAGACGGTTCAGACTGACCACAATGCTGTGCAGAGACATCGAAGCACTATCGTAGACTGCTTGAAAGACCTTGATGTGTCTATTAAAAGGTGATTTATTACCCAGCAGCATGGATTTTTTTATCTCATTTTATAAATGAGCGCATAAGGGGATAAGTACTGTTTCCTAAACTAATGCAATACTCTGTCTTTCCACAGGCGTGCAATGGAGCTGAGCTTTGCCCTGGTCAACGGCAACAACATCCGGGGCATGATGAAAGAGCTTCTTTATTTCCTGACTCCTGTGACCCTGATTTCAAAGCCGACTGTGCGTCAGGGATCTTCCTTGCTGCTGAGAAGTAAGGCGCTGTGTTTTTTTTTATTAGCTTTTTGAGAAAATCTTGGGAGAGGAAGGACAAAAATGTTGTTGTAGTTTTATTTTGGCTTTTAAAATTTTAAAGGTTTCTCTCAAGAGTAGTTCACTAATATAAAAAAATAACTGAACTGTGTTAATACAATTGCATTTTCTATTTTTATAAATGTAATGTTTTGCTTATAGTTAACATGTTTTCACGTGCAGCTGCTTTGTAAAAATGAAAATGGTAAAAAGCACTAGATAAATAAAAGTTTAGTTGAGTAAAGCCTTGAAAAGTATTAAGACTGTAATAAAGCCTGAACACTCGGAATATATCGCACTTTTATTGTTGAGTAATTTAGAATTTATTTTTTATAATACAATTTCTGTAAAGTGAATACATGCTGTTTGATGATAAAATGAGTGATCCATCGACAGAGCCTGTATTGTTGATACCTCTTATCTGACAGCACCATAAAGAGGATTTTTCTGGATTTTCATGCTTTCTATCTAGTATGTTCATTTGTACAATGGGGAGCTGATCTTGCCATGTGGATTTAACAGACTCCTCTTATCTGTTGCAGGTACGCCCCTTCCAAAAGATGGCACATAGACACCATTATGAGGGTTCTGACAACGGTAAATATCTTATCGTCTCACAACATTCAGCTTTAACTTCCCTTTTTTCTTGAACTATTTCACAGTCACAGTGGGCTCTATGCATGGATGCGTGACTTCTGGATTTCACAGAACAACCCTACGCAGTTTCCAATTGGGGAGATTTAAAGCAGAGACAAGCGGCAAATTAGATAACAGTTCAATTTAACAGATGCTGTACATTGCCGCACACAGCAGTGTTATTTATAAGTAGCGTTCTACCATTTTTTAATGTTATAACAAAATGTTAACTTACTTTTTTTGCACATAGCACCGATGCTACAGAGGTTTAAAGTTTTGTAGCACAGGCCAAACAGTTGTAGGACAAGTATGGCTGTTATCATCTTTAAAAATACACAAGTGCAGGTCGTCACATAGACCGTAACTGAAAAATGACATTTAAGTTATACCAATGGTGTCATAATAGGAATCACGATGCCGGCCCAACATTGTGATGGCTGTCAACCATTCGGGATGGACAATGTCATCGTCTATCCGCCCAAACCTAATCTGAAGTTCATATGTTCATGTCCTTGTAAACGCTGCCTTGTATAGTGAGATACAGACAAATCCACGAGTATCACGCTTGTAACATGTTAAAATGTGCTACTCATTCACTCAAAGACGCGCAGAATAAGCAGAGGACATATTAAAATAACGTTAGTAGAATTCCCATTTCATGATTCTTTCCATGTTTTCTCACATCGCACAGAACATGGGCCTCTAGATCAATGGACTCTATGCAGCCAGAAATCACATTTTAATTGCAAAAACTAAATAAAAACTGAAAAATGTGTTACGCCCATTAGTTAACCTCACACACTAACAAGCACAACGACAAAAGCACTTCACAAAAACAAGTTGTTCCGTCTAATGCACCTGCCAATCTGTATCGCACGCGATTAAAGCGTCCAGTCCCCGTGATGCCAATTCTCAAACTTTAGTTTTGTGTGTAATGTTACTGTAAAGAGCATAAACAATATCAGCAAAATGATAAAGCTCAAAGTTCAATGTCAAGCGAGATTTTGTCTTTAACATAATTCGCTTTTCAAGGTCTATAGAGCACGCCTGGAATCAGACTACAGCCTTCTACTTCTCGGGTAAATGATGTCGCTATTGAGAGTTTTTGAAAAACATCCCCCCAAAAGAATATGCCAAAAAAGGGGCAAGGTATTCCTTAGAGAAGAGGAAGAGCCCCAGGAGTAGTGTTTGGTTATCAGAGATTGTAAACATTTGACTGAGCTACACGCTAAACTACTTTCAACGTCATCGCAGTCCTACAGCTGGTAATAAGAATTTTGCTACACACATTCTAAGATAACCAACCGTCAAATAACAGCTTCCATGACTTTAACATAGGCTGTGAAAACTGTTCTGCGTAATACACTCATATTGTGTGTTTGTCCGCATACCTCTTAAACACTTCTATGAAAGTCCTTTGAAGTCCTGCTTGCAAATGTCTCCTGGTCAATCTGCTTGTTTTATTATCCAACTCGGGTCCAATATAAAAAGGCAAAACTAATGCTTCCGTTATAAGTGTTAATTGATATAAACGGGTCAGACCCAATCGGTCTGGTGTCATTTCCCTCGCCATAGTAGGAATAAAATATATCTCTAACAAAGATTGACGTTTGCTCATGTACTAATAGACCTCCATTACACTTCAATCGATCTGCATGTGTTTAACTGATGAAGTGAAGTCATTGTTACTGTTAATTGCTAAAAGCCAAAGCTTATGTACAAAAACAGAATCAAAGCCTTAATAACAGCAAAAGGATGCCTCCTTTAAATTTATTCTTAGTACAGCATGTATACACTTATTTTGTAGCATGTGCGACATATGTCCAATTGTACAGCCCTGTCTAGACCGTCTATGACCGTATGACCGTGATGATTATCTCTGATTACAGTTTTTTTAAATGTCATAATGTATGTTTGGGTTATGTGCATCATTTGGTCATGTAAGATGGCCTTCTGAAAGACATTTTGATCTGTTTTTGTAGGCGGGGAGTTATGTCCGGGACGACTCTGTGCCCAACCTCATTCAACTCATTACAAACAGTGTAGAGATGCATGCCTACACTGTACAGAGACTCTACAAAGCCCTGCTGGATGACGTCTCACAGGTTAGAGTCATTTCAATGCTGCAGTGATGTCATATTTTTGTTGGTCATCCTTACCTCATGACAGTTATACTCAACGGTGTCGAAAAAAGTGAAAATATTTCGTGCTTGATTTTCATTTTTGGTTGTACTTATCTAATTGAACTGTTTTTCTTAAAGCAACCTCTAGTTCAGGTGGCATCCTGGTGCATAGGAGAATATGGTGACCTGTTGGTCTCAGGCCAGTGTGAAGAAGAGGAGCCTATTCAGGTAATTGCACCTGCAGGCCCTTCAAAAACACCCACGCATATTATAAAGGCATCATGCTCATTTCTTTTCCTCGCAGGTTACAGAAGATGAGGTCCTTGATGTTTTAGAAGGTCTTCTTGTCTCTAACTTGTCCACCCCTGTCACAAGAGGTTTTTCTCTGACTGCTATCATGAAGCTGTCCACCCGTTTCAGCAGTGTGAAGTAAGCATATCAGCTCTGACTTTCTGAAAATATTCTGAACGAAGTCTGTCCTGGCATGCTTGTAATCTATCCATTTTCTTTCGTCGTAACCTACAGTCGAATCAAAAAAGTTGTGTCGATATACGGTACCAGCATAGACGTGGAGCTGCAGCAGAGAGCTGTGGAATACAATGCACTTTTCAAAAAATATGACCACATGAGGTAAGTTCTGGGACCATAACTCTACGCCTAGTTTAGCCTTTACCTTTATGGCCTCTCACTGACTTTTTCCCCTCACGAAGACCTGCATTACTAGAGCGAATGCCTATCATGGAGAAAACCTCAGCTAACGGCCCAGCAGAGATTGTGCAGACCAATGGCGAAACGGAACCGTCTATACCAGACACGAAACATCTGCCCAACATCATTCAGCCAGCCAATCAGGTGAGGCTGCTGGAGGAATGAAATGGTTATAAAAGATTGTTTAGTGTATGGTCGAGCAGATAAGGAGGATATTTAGCTGCGGTTTTACGTTTATGCTAATGCCCTGTTTATGTTTACTGTGTTGCAGGCAAATGATTTATTAGACTTGCTCGGAGGGAATGATGTGTTACCTGTTATACAGACGAATGTTAACACAAAGCCTGCGTCAGCTGGAGGGGAATTGCTGGACTTGCTGGGAGATCTCTCTCTGACAGGTCAGCCTGCACTCTTTCCGAAACCTCTGTAGCTATGTACAAGATTCGACCCTGTTAAACACTGATAGACTTTTTTAAGTTTTGTCACAAGACCCCCAAACATGGTTTTCTGTCATTTTTACTTGCCTTCATTTTGTATCAAACACAAAAAACATAAGTCAAGTCAAGCTTTATTTATAGAGCACTTTTTAGAACTACAAGTTTTTACCAAAGTGCTGTACTGTCATAAACAATACATTATAAGAAAATCAAAAAGACAAACTGTTAATAGGTTCATAAGGGAAGAGAAAAAAAGAATATATGTATAGTATAAAATAGTAGCTCTCACAAAGAGTTACACGCCAAGCTTTAAAAATAGGTTTTTAAACTGGATTTAAAAATATTGAGTGTTTGGGCCTTTCTCACATGTATTGGGAGATTATTCCAAAGTTTAGGCCCCACTACTGCAAAAGCCCGGTCACCCCTATTCTTTAATCTATCACGAGTGACAATTAACAATGAAAGGTCGGCGGATCTAAGTCCCCTCGATGGTGTATATGGCTGTACTAATTCTGACAGGTATGACGGTGCTAGCCAATTTAAGAATTTAAAAACTAGAGTCGAAATCTAAAAATCAATTCTGAACCTGACAGGAAGCCAATGGAGAGAGGCCAAAATGGGAGTAATATCTTCCCACTTTCGTGTTCCCGTTAGCAAACAAGCTGCAACATTCTGAACCATCTGTAATCTGGTGAGGGAGGCCTGGTTAATGCCTACATACAGTCCATTGCAATAGTCAAGACGAGACAAAAATGTGTATAATCCTTTCAACATCTTTTAGAGAAAGAATAGATTTTACCTTAGACAATTTGCCTCAGCTTGAAAAAACTAGATTGCATTACCTAATTAGTCTGTTTGTCCATTTTAAAATCATCATCCATTACAACACTCAGATTTTTACAGAAGGCTTCACAAATGGTCAATGACAGGAGCCCCACAGGTGCCCCCTGGTTAAAAAGTAAAACTTCCATCTTGTCCTCATAAATTTTTTGAAAATTTACATTCATCCAGGCTTTAATTTCCTCATGGCAGCACAAGAGTGGCGGTTTTGAGTTAGTAAGTTTCATTGGCAGATATAATTGTGTGTCATCTGCAAAGCAATGGAACCCAATATTATGCTTCCTCAGAATAGATCCTAGAGGAAGTAAATATAAAGAAAATAGAATAGGCCCCAAAATTGAACCCAGGGGTACCCCACATGGGAGACACGCAGAAGAGGACTTCAAATCCCCAAGACGAACAGAAAAACTTTTCACAAACAGATACGAGCGGAACCACTCCAACAAAGTGCCCTTTATGCCAACACAATGTTCCAACCCAGAGACCAAAATGTCAAGATCTATGGTGTCAAATGCAGCCGTGAGATCTAGGAGCGTAAGTACATCAAAGCTGCCTGAATCGTTTGAAAGTAGTAAATCATTAAAAACTCCGTACTGTGAAGGGATTTAAAACCAGATTGAAATACCTCATGAGGACCATGTAAATTTAAAAATGAGTATAGTTGTTTATAGACAACTTTCTTTAGTATCTTGGAGAGAAAAGGGAGTTTTGAGATGGGCCTAAAATTAGCACGGACGGATTAATCCAAATGATGTTTTTTAATCACCAGTTTCCACAGTGGCATGTTTAAATGACTTGGGGACCACCCCTGTAGCAAGACTGCTATTTACTATAGGTTGAATTTTAGACCCAATAGTTCCAAAGGACTTTTTTAAAATTTGAGGGGGAATGATATCCAGGCTACAAAAAGATGGTTTCATCCTATCAACAATTTCTCGCAAGGATTCAATAGATACAAGCTCAAACTGATCAAAGACAGCAGGACACACCATAGTGACAAATGGATGGTTAGAGAGAAGAGCGATATTTGCTCTAATGTCCACGATCTTATTAATAATTTTTTTTAAAGTTTTCACACATCTTGGCTGAGGACTGTAGGCAAGTAGATTGGGGAGTATTCAGGACAGAATTAATACTGCTGAACAGAACACGAGGTTTGTGGGAAATGTTTTAGATCATATTTGAAAGGTAATTGGACTTTTCAGATCTAACAGTTTTCTTATATCTATGCAACCCGTCTTTATTGTATGGATAAAGAAGTGTAAACATTTAATTATGTATTGGCTGGGAAAGAGAAAGTCATTGCTCTGTCATGACATGACTGTGAGTAATGGAGGGTCTTCTCATATTTATGTGAACTAAATTAATTAATTAATTTCCTCATTTTCCTCTCATTCTGTAGGTGCTCCAATCCCCACCCCTGCTCCCTCTTTGCCCGTGTCCCAGCCCCCTTTCCTTTTGGATGGTCTTAACTCGCAACCCCTCTTTAATGACATTGAAGCTGGTGAGCTCATACGTTTCATTCTAATGGTTGCTGCCTCAGGAGCTTCGTTAAATGGGACAGTTCCGATGATATATTTGTTTGTCCTTCACAGGTATTCCACCAATGACGGCATACAACAAAAATGGCCTGAAAATAGAGTTCACGTTTGAGAGGTCAAACCCCAATCCCAATGTTGCAGTTATCACCATCCATGCCACAAACTCCACTGAGGCTGACATGACAGACTTTGTGTTCCAAGCTGCAGTACCAAAGGTACAAATAAAAAATCTGCCATCATTTACTGGTTACATGGTTTAAGGTTCTCCATCGATAAGACGGATTTCCTTCAACTTCAGGGTTCCTGCCTATCCTTAATGTCTTAAATTCACTTTTCATCATTTTAACCCTTTGACGCACCAGTGTGATTCTTCTAACAGTTCACCGGGCACTTTCAGTTATGTATTATGAGAAAAGTGAATGAATTCGCATGATGTAGATCCGACAGATCTCAGACAGAAACAAACATGGCAACGGCGGCTTAAAGCTCAACTAGCGCGATCATTATAAAAGTGTTTAAACACAAAACTGATTCACATGCACATATTTCACCATCGAATATTAGATATTTCATGACATCGTTAACAAGTTTGTGAATATTTTGACTAAAAAAAGTAGAAAAATTATGTAAAGCAAAACATCAGTCATACAGCTGCTGTGGCTGTGTGATGTGTCACATGATAACCAGTGCCGTGTCGCCATGGAAATGTTAAAGTGATAGGCTACCTTGTCAGGTGTAGCCAAGCTTCAGGAATATGGTTTCACAGCCAAAAAGGCAGAACAAATGACTCCGTAGACTTTCAGGAAACATTGTTTTGGTTTTCTAAGGTAAATAAAAACATGCACTCAGAAGTTATGTAGATGGTTGATTATTTGTCAAAGTAAGTATCATTTTTTCATAGATTAAAAATACGCAGTCTGGCAATTTTAAAGCACTTCAAAACAAACCTCTTAATACGCTATTGGTCTCGAGTATTTAAATAAAAATAGTTAAAGGAATATGACTAAGCCTGTAAAGCAATTTCAATCAGAAGTATTATTTTCACTTTAATCCATCTACTAACCCTCAGGTTGTTTCAAACCTGTATACATTTCTTTGTTCCAATGAACACAGAGAAAGATATTTAGAAGAATGTTAGACATTTTTAGTTCTGGGACATCATCAACTACCATAGTAGGAAAAGAAATATAGATTTTTTTTGTTTTCTTCCATTTAACACCTAATGAGATATTTTGAAAAAATGAGTTTTCGTAAACCTTTGACTAACATTTAATTCTTCCTACTATGGTAGTCAATGATGTCCTGGAACTGAAAATTACTGACATTCTTCCAAATATCTTTCTCTGTGTTCATCAGAACGAAGTAATTTATACAGGAGTGAAATGACATAAGTGAAAGTGAATGATGACATAATTTTCATTTTGGGGTGAACTATCCCTTTAATAAAAATCGATGTTTTATTTTTTTTGTGTTGTGTTGTGCTTGTTTTTTTATATTGTAAAATGGAAAACAGTGCCTTCAGTAACTTTTTAGTTTTTTAATTTAACTGACATTTTATTTGTTATTTATTCACATTCTAGATGGATCCAGTATCTGTATTTTTTTTGCAGATATTTGGCTCAATCAGTTAAACTCTGTGTCTTAACCAGATGTGATGTCATTAAAAAAAAAAGGTTCTTATATAGAAACCTCTGTCTCTTAACACATATTGTCGGCACAGCTGGTTTGGGCAAAAGTAATAATTTTGATAATGTTTTGCAAGATTTGAGTATTCTCTAGGAAGGGAGGACACCGTGTAATGCTTTCACTTGTCCATACAACTAAAACCCAACTAATATAAGAATATTTTTGTATTTTTCAGACATTCCAGCTGCAACTTCTTTCCCCCAGCAGTAATGTAGTTCCAGCACTCAACCAGGGAAGTGTCACACAGGTCATCAGGATTCTCAACCCACAGAAGGTAAGACATTACTATGGGCACAGGCCATGCTCCTCTTCTTTTTTTAGTAGAACTTTTGTTCTAAGATCTCAAGCAGACTATATTTTGGAAAAACAGCTTTTAAGGGAAATATAATGAAAGCTGATTATTTTTGCTTGTGCTCTGAAGTTGTTGACTGCTGAGAAGCAATTTCTACAGATGATCAGTTTTAGCTATTTATAAATATTAAGAGAATAAAGGTCACCTCTCAGTAGTTTTGGTGACCGTTTCCGTTTAATAGAATTGCATATGTGAATTTTGCACACGCTTGACTTCCTCCTTTTATTTCAGCAACAGTTGCGAATGCGGGTCAAGCTGACTTATACCCACAAAGGCTCTCCTGTTCAAGACCTGTCAGAGGTCAACAATTTCCCCCCTCAGTCCTGGCAGTGATTTGCTTCCCTTTTCAATCTTAAAGACCCCCAGCAAGGGAACTATGGGAAAGATGGCCCCTCCCCATTCCCAAATGATCCCCGTGACATCACCACAGATTGCTGCCCTGGGGTTGCATGGGAAGCAGTGGAACCTTCCTGACACGGTCGAGAAGTGTTGGTATGAAGACTATGATGATGATGATGATGATGATTACAGCGACAATGATGAAGCAAAATCACAAATCTTTGAAAACATATCTTTACACTTATTTAGTTTTTTTCTCTGCTCTGGGGTTAGTGCAACATGTCCATATTCACACTTGCACTTAAGCATCGTGCACTCTCACACATACTTTTAATATAGTGCACTCACACAGATCAGTCACCTCATCCTGCCACCCGAGGGTCCGCACATGGAAACCGTCACTCATGGCCACTATAGAAAGAAGCTGTTTGGTATGAACAGTGGTTTGATTTGTCCTTTGTTTGATTTTTTTTTTCATGTTTTTAATCTTGTTAATGGGTTTGGTGTATTTTAAGAGAAAAAAAATTATTGAATCTGAATGAATGGCAAAGTCTGAACATTTGCACCTTAAACATTTCGGAATGAAGAGTGAAATGGGTTGTGACGGCGCCTTAAATTGTCATTGTACATGGCATTTCTTAATTTTCCTAAAAGGTTGTCTCTTTAATGATCTAATGTCCTGTAATAAAGTATATCAGATGAATGCTCCAGATGCAAGGCATGTTGTGGCTATACCATATTTCATATATTATTCGGTTCAATTCCTGCCAGATCTGTCCGGAAGTGCTTGACCTTCATCACATGAATCATCACGATTAGGCAAGTTAATGCAGCTCTTAGCTTTTTTTTGGAATGATTGTTTTTAAGCAGGACTGCTTAAAATGTCATTGACGATGTTCTTTTGAAGCACCTCCATTTGAGGTGAAGTATATGAAGTCTCTGAGAAATCTTGAGAGAGGATGTTGCTTGTTACTGTTTGTTTAGTTTAGATCACTTTTCAGCTGTATAAAAATCTACAGTTTTGGATCATCTAAGCTGGACACTTTTTCCCCCCAAAAACGTAATTTGGCATTATTTTGTTAGCCTCTACCCACAGAACTGTGTTTTTTGTTTTTGTTTGTTAAATACGGAGATCTAACAATATATAGATTAAAATAACATACACTAAACCTTAAGAATGGCAACCTGTTAAAAATTGTAGTCGAATAATGTAATTTAAAATAAAAATGAATTTCTCACTAAATTAGCAATAATAGAGGCCAGGAATGAGGTTACATCAGCGTAGATGCTGTATAGACTATGAAAATAAGGCCTTCGTGAATGTAGTTGTATGCACTGAATTGATTTCTTTTGTTTGACTTCGTTTTTTTTCTGCAGTGATTTGAAGTACAGAATTATTGCCTGATTTAAAGCAATGTGCCTTTTGTCAGTCGGTTTCGAGAAAACCCTCAGATGTCTGCGAGACGAACAGTTTTACAGGAAGAACGTGACTTCTGAAGAGTAGAGGACCTTTTTTGCGTTGCTGTCATTTCACTTAAGGGCGTCTTAAAAGTGCGTACTGTTGATGTGTGTTTGTTTTTGTGTAAGTGTGGGTCCCAGGCTCTCTTCTTGAAGCTTCCAAAGGCAGTTAGTAACATTAACCCGAATATACCTCACAATTTTTTCCTCTGTATGACCGTTTCATCGAATCATTGACAGGCTCTCGTGTCACCTCAGTGGAAACCTTAGCTTCTGTAGGCTCGCACCATCGCTCTCTCGCTGCTCTTCATTTTAACACTTTGTGTGAAATCATTCGCTATGCCACACTGAAGTCTGGTGACCAAATCAAGAGATTTTCTTTGGACGTGGGAAATATTTTTTAGCAATGTTATGTATATGGAGAAAACTGATTTCTTTCTATTAGCTTTGTCGTCATGTTGCAATGATGATGCTTCCTTAGCTTTTTCTGTACATACTGAAGGCTTTTAAGATGCGTCACCTGCTTCTTTTCATCCCGTTTTAAGATGCCATTATCCGAAACTTCTGCACAGTGTATGGTTTAAAGATCTCCCTCAGAACATAGTCTAATTTAACAACTTACCTGTCTGATTGTTTGTTGGAAAGAAAATGTACTATGTGCTGCCTGTATATTGTATATAACTGTAAAACGCATCAAAAGGATCAAATAAAATAAGTCCCATTTGAAGACCTATGACATTCAGTTAGGGGCTATAATTGAATCTCGAATGGAAGATGATGTTTGCTGTGCGCTGATGGATGGTGGATTGCAGATGTGATTTACACAGCTGTCAGTCTTTCAAAAGAGCTTTGTAATGTCTTCTAATATGGTGGCCTGCAGCTTTTCTCATTTTCTGCAAGCATAACTGAAATCTATGTACTGACTTTCATGCATCATTTTCATACAGGAAAGCTTAAATTGCAAATCAAAACACACTTTAAAGTATTCTGAGTTTTCCCATTTTTCACTTCTATTGATATACACAAAGGGGTTGACACAACTTCAACATAGATCCAATTTTCTCATTTCTCTTTACGATCAATAATGCTGTAAAGATATGTGCTATGGTGAATTGTGTTATTCTGGGTTGTGCAACAAGATTTTGTCACTGAAAGTCTCCGATGAATGTGGAAGTGGTACCTAAAATGGCATCCTATGTTTTGGAGGTAACAACAATGTTAATGGTGAAAAGTTAAGAGACATCTTTTTGAATCTGCTGCTTTGTAAACTTCTTTGTCAGGCAATGATGTTTGCACCTCGAAGAGAGCAAAAGCGCTGAAGGTGTTGTGGGGTTGCCGCCTCAAATTCCGAACACCAAACAATATTTTTTTTCAGCTGCATGTTAAACAAACGATGTAAATATTGTCATTTCTACTCTTTGTGTGAACATCCTGAGGTAATGCAAGCAAAGCTCAAATTCTTAATATTCCACTGTACACCTTGCGATACATGCACAAACCTTTGTACATTTGGAAATATGCTGTCGATTCTTCAAATATTATTAATTTAAAATCAGATTTTTTTCTGTGCAGGAGGGCAGTCCGGGGGGTTTAAGCAAGTTTGGATGTAATTATTTGACCATACTGTATCGAATGCTTGGATCATGATCTGTAATCTGTACAAGGTATCGGTTGTTTTTTGAAGTGTATCTATACATGTTCTTCCCTTCAGATATTTTACACTTGCTGTTCGACCCCATCTGAACTTGTGCAGTTGGGGAGGACTGCTGATTTTTCCCAGATGAGTTTGACATGTTGAACTTAATCACAGTACCATGTCCTCAAGGAGCGAGAGCTGGACTGAGTAGAATTCGTGATGGATGAGAAATACCTTGTCAACATGGGATATTTTAGATTTATGCTGTGTACTATTGTCTTTGGGTTGGAGAAATGATCAAATAATAAAAGTTAAACTTGATGTTTGTTCTGCTATGTTATCTTAACCGGTGTTTAATTTGTAATACAAATATCTCGGGATCACATTACGATCCAGTTTAAAGGCGTAGTCACCCAAAAAAGATATCGACTTTGATTTCACCTTCGTGTCATTTGAAACCTGTCTGGCTTTCTGCAGAAGACGAAAGAGATTTTGAAGAATGTTGGAAACCACCCTGATAGCACACATGCATCTGCAATACGTCTCGGAGATGTCTGCTGTCAGACGTCATATTAACATCTAGAAGATGTCTGTAAGATGTTTATGATTTAGAATGGATGTAAGGCTGCTCTTTCGAAGATGTTTTTACGCAGCAGATCTCCAGATCGTATTACAGACGTCTCCCAGACGTAAACTATGTCTTGCAGATGTAAATGCAGACGTGACATAGACGTAAACCAGACGGATTCTGCCATCTGGGCAAACACTGTCCACCATTGACTTGTATTGTATTAACACAAAATTATTTTTCAAAATGCCTTCATATGGGTTACACAAAAATAGAGTCATATACGTGAAGGTGAATGATGACATTTTTTGGTGGACTATCCCTTCAATCCAGAGGATACAGTGATGTTATACCACCCTCTCGTGTTGAGACTTTGAAACTGCAGAGGTGTTTGTAATGGGAACCAAAGAGAGAGCACACAAAACACAACCCACTCAAACAGAAACACAGTTTAGGTTTATTATGTAAGAACACACTATTCCCTGATGGCTAGACCATTGTAGGCTGAAATATATTCATATTCTTTTAGGCTGGTAAACAATTAGAGAAAGCATTTTTTTCTATGTGGGTGTTTATATATTTTTGCTGTATGTGATTCATTGTTTTCATCTTCATCAGTTATTGCACAAATGTTGATAGTACAAATATGTTTTATCACATCTCTATACAATTTAACATTTGCGGTGAGATTGCCCATCCCTTACAAATATTGGTTACCATGTTAATGTTTGTGCCCCAATACCCTACACAATAGGCCTTCATTAATGTGAGGGCTTTTTAAAGTCATTTTACAATCAGGAAATATCAGTAGCATTTTAAATAGACTATGCCATCGTGCCATTTATAAAATAGTCACGTTTTGATGACTACAACAACACGTGATGACTGATTTATAGTGTGCCACAACATTTATGGTGTGTTTAAAGTTTAACAAAAACATTTTTCACAATCGCTCCAGTGAGGGTGACAGAGATCAACCATTTCTGATAAGATTGTGCAGCTTTAAATCTCTAACATGTTTTCCTTTTTTCAAAATACCAATCTGATGACATTTACATTCCTCCATTTAGGCAGACGCCTTTATCTAAAATGCATTGTTATTTCACTATGAAGGAAATTTCATTTATTTGTTACTGTCTTAGAAGGATCTATGACTATTGATTCATGTTTTCTCCTACACTTTATTGCAGTCATTATATTCAACATTTATTTAATGACAACGTTTTTAGCCAAAGTTGGAAAACAATAAACAAAGTATACAACGATATGTTAACAAGTAGGAATACATTTAAAGCTAAAGGCTGTTAGTTATCTTATATTTAAAAAGTTAACAACTTCATACGAAGTCGAACCGTAGAAAGTGGTCAATTAAAGGAGAAATTAAAGTAAAACAACTAATGTAAAAAAAACATGACGTAATAAAACCGAATTTCATTTTTAAGTTGTTTTTTTCTAAATAAAAAAAAGATCAGCTGGTGCTCATCTATAACTGAAGCACCTGCTCGTTAAAAATGACGAACCGGAAGTGCATAAATGGGCGGCGTTTGATGAATAATAACTAGCCCCGCCTCCCCTAATGTTTATTGATTGAGTTTATTTGACAGCCGTGCGCTCACATTATGGCGTCTCATCAAATCAGGATGGGCTCTTTCCACCGCCTCCTGTACTGGAATTTAACGGTCGCCCGTTGCCATCGCGCTGCTAGAATTCTCTGCTGAAAGACATCAGATGTAGGCGCGATGAAGGACGAGATAAACACGGCGCGGTCGCTCCGGAGTGCCGACGCGGATCGTCAAAACGGGGCTGATGCGGAGGACGGCCGGGCGGGCGGCGGAGCGACGCGGAACCCGGCGCTCCGTGAAGCGGGATGTGTCCGAGCCCCCGCACCGGGGACGGGAATACGCGTTTTGAAGGTACGGTGCGTGTCCGCTTTTGAAACGTTGCTGATGGGGATCAGGGCCAAAGTACGCGTGAATCCGCATCAGCGCTTATTTGTAAAAACACTGTTTCTTATGCACTGCTTGTGTCTCGAGACCCCCTCGTAGACAACATTTTGAGGCTTCTTACGAGTGTTTGTGTGAAGTGAAGTGACTCCGAATGATGCTCCGAAATGTGGTTCTTGCTGAAAGAAAACCAATTGAAACCATCGCAGACGTTCTAATGGGTGGTTGTAATGGGAATTGTATTGGTTTTAATTGGGACTGTAATTGGGTTCTGTTGGTGGGATGTTATCTGATGGATGAGAACCCGTTAAATCTTACTCGAATAAGATCCAAAATACACTGCAAAAAAATAAATGTGTGTAATGGGTTTTAATCGTAAAGCTTGTTCAAAATGGTATTTGGAACCATTTCTGCTGTTGTATGTCATCAGTATATTGCCTCTCAATATATTCAGGGTGTGTTTTTATGTCTTTCTCTGATAGTTGTATCACAATGGTTACAGTAACCGGTGTGCGATGATGAAACCCAGGATATTATCTTCACAATAAACCCTCACATAATACGCCTACGGGAAATTTGCCTGTCAGTGTCTTCAGGCCTTGCACTTGAGAATGAGAAATAAATAAGATGTCAATTGATCCCCCATCCCATTAGATGAGTTACCTTGCTGAGGTTACAAAGGGTTTCCGTCCTAAAATTAGATTATCTTACTGTTATGATATTTCATCCGTACCCACATCTGAGACTTGCGTATTCTCAGCATTCAGATCCAGTGTGATAAACTCATTAGTGTTAAAATGTCAATACTATTAAGGTAAATCTACATCTGGGAAAAATGTCTTATCATCTCTCTGTTTGGTGGAGCATGTGGAAAGTTAAATTAATGGCGAGTCAGCTATGATCTTTAGATCTGATTAATGTTTATAATCATTGTTATTGCCATGTTACATAGAAAGTTATAGAGGAGTAACGATTTTTTGATTTGTTATCACATTTCTCAACTTTGAAGTATGTGATGACAGAGATTAGTAAT
Source organism: Triplophysa dalaica (assembly GCF_015846415.1). Taxonomy (NCBI): domain Eukaryota; kingdom Metazoa; phylum Chordata; class Actinopteri; order Cypriniformes; family Nemacheilidae; genus Triplophysa; species Triplophysa dalaica. The sequence continues at coordinate 5,568,664 of NC_079542.1, forward strand.
GTATGAGTCGGCGATGATGTTACGATTAACTTTTCGGATGGAATCGATCACAGCGTCGTTATTCTTTTACTAGAAGTCACAATTTATTGGGTAATGCTTTCAACAAGGTCTCATTCATTAAAGCGTTAAGTTTTTTTATAATTTATATAAAATCATGTCATTTCAAACCTGTACGAGTGTATTATGCAAATCACAAAAGATATTTTGAGTCTCAGTGTTTTGTGGTCATACAGTGGTAGTCAATTGTGGCCGATGTTGTTTGGTTACCAATGTTCTCCGAAATATATATATATTTTTTATTTGAATTTTTGGCTGAGTGATTTTTTAAGTAAGGGATAATCCACGACTAGCCTTGCGTGAAAATGATTTTAATGCACGACGTGGACGCAAAGAAAGTGCATTAAAATCCTTAAATGCACGGCTAGCTAGTAATTTTTGATCGGACAGGTGAAATGACAAACTGACTGGAACTACCCGTGAATTAAACTGTTTTAATGCACACCTTCCAGCCAATTAGAATCGAGTATTACAGCAGACCATGGTATACGGTAGTTAATGCAATGGCTAGCATGAACTACATATTTTTTACTGCATTTAGTAGTTTTGTTTTATGTAACACATCTTAGTTAAATGTGCTTAAATTTTTTATATGTATAAGTCGACTTTAACATTATAAGAGTAATGTAACTAGAATAATAAAGTGTAAAAACATAGAAGTGTTATTTATTGTTACGTAAAAAATAGATAAAATGTATATAACGTTACAGTCAATATAACCAGCTGGACAGTTGTGTGTATTGTTGCCCTACAGTAGATGGGCAGGGAATCTTAAGGACTCATGACCTTGTGTCATCTTAGAACAGAAGTGTGCCCGATTCACACTACTTTCCAGGGCGTATATATCCAAGTATTTGTGCTGCTGCAGTTCACTGTAACCCAAAACAACGCCTGGTGTTACTGGGTGGAGCGGCCGACAGTCACCAACTTGTGGTTACCAAGGCATGACTTCCTACGGCCAATTATGCATTTTTTTTTCCTTCTTCTAGAAGGTCATAATTTCTTATCTGGCTACAGCACACGACTGATGTATATTTATTTCATGTGATGAAGCAGCATCTAATCTAGATTCTCGTCCTCAGCGTAACATGAAGCGGAACGGCAGTCGAGGCTGCGTGAACCGGAAGACGAGGTTTGGCTCTCGCGAGCGGGACTGGCTGAAGGGTGATGCTCAGCGAGGCTGCGTGTGTCTCTACGGGGCCTCGGAGCCCCAGCCCCCACCGTCGGGACCCCAGACCTCCTCCACAGCCCTGCCGGACCTGAAGCTGGTGCTGTGCTCCACCAACACCACTGTAGAGGAGCTTTGTGCTCAGAGAGATGTACAGGGTCTCTATCTGCAGCTGCACGGTGATCTAATCAGGTAACACGCACACGTAGATGTGTTCACCTAACTGTCATTTTTCTGGCTGGACAGGGAGTCGATAATTTGCTTTATAAGGGTCAGACTTGGGAACAATCTAGATGCATAGAAGTTTATCAGAAGGAGAATGTGTATTTTATAGTGTTTAAAGGTTACTGCTGAAATGCTTGTAGGTTAAAGGAGAGCGTTTTGTTTTTGTAATTGATTTGCAACTCTTGATATTGTTAATGTTCACAAAACCTCAGAATAACATAAACATTAGCTTGGGCATAACATTTAGCCTTGCATTACTTTATTATCAGAAGGGATTTAGCAATATACAATTCCGATTGCTTTTTTTTACGGTATGTCCTTTTTTTGTCATATTGATTGATCAAACATGTGACCAGCATTGGGATATACACTTTTTTTTTTCGTGTTTTCACCATTTTAGGAGCTCTCGCTAAGGGTTTAACTTTCTTAATTTTATTTGCATTAAAATTTAGTAAAAAGGTCTATTCAGTTTTTCTTAATTTACTACAATGTTCAAATCAAAATTAAAGTCCCAGTAAAATAAAAATGACACAGCCTATTTTTTCATGAAATATTGCAGCGTTTATTGTAAATACTTTCTCAAATGTGGGTCATTCTCATTTAAAAAATCTGTGCCCTCGTAATCGTTAGTTTAAATCTGAAAATGCACTTCTGTCCTCTAATGACTTTCCATATTAGATGATGTGCGTTAGACGGCTTGGGTGGAGCATCCATCAACCCCGCCCCTTTAACAGTCAGTCTGCTGCCAATGCCTTTAAAAAAATCAACGGCTGTTCGTATACATTCAATGAGATCGCAGAGAAAGCCACGGCGACTTTTTTTACATTCAAATTTCCATTTAACTCGGAACTGCGTCAAACTGCGGAAGTAAAAACGATCGCAACTTCCGGGTCACGGGGACTTTACATGTTGTCAATTCTAAAACTTGATTTAGAATATTGTTAATTCTCTTGTATTGTGAACCGGGTGTTTAATCGGAGCTGAGGGTTTTGTTACACCCCTAATAGTTAGTTAAATTTAGACACAACATTCTTATTCAATTGGTTAAAGGTCCAGTGTGTGATTTTTGGAGGATCTATAGACAGAAATGCAATATAATGTACATAACTATGTATTCAGAAGTGTATAAAGACCTGGCTTGCATAATGAAGCTTTATGTTTTTATAACCTTAGCTATTACTATGTACATAAACAGCGGGAATTCCCCATGTTGTTTCTACAGAGCGCATTTCGTAAATACGTTATCTCCTTTGGCAAAGAAGTTTTTTCAAAGAGAAGTTCATTTCTCAGGGTTTGTATGATGTGAGAACACATCACTAACCTTTGATCACTAGTTGCTTTTCTCTCTGCAGATATGGATGAAAACATGTGTGTTAAAGTAAATCTCTGGAGGATGTGAGATATTGAACCCACTCCCGACTTTGATTTGATGTAAAGCTGAAAGTTCTTGTGTGTGTTGGTGGTGTACAGGAATTTTGACATTTCTGAAGAATATGCAAGTGATTTTTTTCCCTTTTAAAATCACAGCCATGATGCTTGAGCAGTGAATCTCAACCTTTTTGACCTTAATTTTTAGGGTATAATAAAGAAACCTCTTAATTTTTTAATTCTTTAGGGTTTTAATAAAATTTTAAATAATTTGAAGTCATCTTGAGACCTCTTGGAAGTGTGTTGACGCTCCCTTTTTGAGGAGAAACACTGCCAGAGCCGCTGAGAGAGAGAATCGCGACAACGGAAGTTCAACATTTCCGCATGTCACGTCACATGACAATTCATGAAGTCTTCAAATAGTTCCAGGAAGTTATGTTTTTTCTTTAAATGCTTTATTTCTTTCATTTTTTTAATTATTAAATGACTTGCGTCTTTAAATGGGTTAAAAGTTCATCTTAATCTGTCCATCACTATGCGTTACTAGTAACTTCTGGGAACTATTGAGAGCCTCCATGAACTGCCATTGTTGTGAAAGAACTGTTCCATTGGAGTCAATGGAGTTGATTCAACTCTCTCTCAATGGCTCTGCACTGTGCTAGAGTGTTGTGGATGGTTGCCAGAATGCTACAATCTGCTTGCAATAGTAGTGTGCGCATTTCTAAGTGTGTTGCAAATGTATTCTATGTGATTGTTGGTTTGTTGCTGTGCAGTTGTTCTCGTGTCCTGGGAGGTTTCTAGTATATTCAGAGTGGTTGTTCTGTGGTTATGTACTGCCTCTTCCCAGTCGGTCTAAAATCTTTTGGTCTCTGGATACAGCTTAGATTTCTCTACAGGATTTTTCCAATTTTTATGTCTAAATGTTTGTAAAAAATAGTTTACTAAACAAGCATGATGCATGTCCGAAGTTTACAAATGACACAAGAATTAATAAAACCAGATAATACAGTATACTGGTGATTTCTGCCCTTAAAGGGATAGTTCACCCAAAAAGGTAAATATTCATCATTTATTCATCCTCATCTGCAGAACATGATAGAGGTTAAAGAATGTTGGTAAACAAACAACCCTCATTGCTCCGTTGTATGGACACAAAAGTAATTTCTCAAAATATCTCCTTTATGTTCCACAGAGGTAGGAGTCACAGGTTTTGAATGACATAAGGGTGAATAAATTATGACGGAGTTATTTTTTTATTTAATAATCTCTTCAATTTGTGTTTTTTTTCCTGTATGTTTGTGCACAAGTTTTTTTTTCTAGTGCACATCCTGCAGTGTCTGTGGTTTGTGAAGGTGTGCCTTCCAATAAAAGAGAAGCAAGTCATGGTTTCCCCTCTCTCTGCCCTTCTGGGAATGACTGGGCTGAAATCACATTATTTTGCAGGAAGTTGTCCAGCCCTGAGCCGGGGCAACGCCAGGGATCTACGCTGAATTGGCTTTGGCGAATTGGCTGTGCCGTCGACCACTGCCTTCTGTATATTTCAATTCGGCCAAACAGCAAGAAACCTTAATATCCCCGAAGAGCATTTGTCAGCTCTGCACGAGCAAAGCAGAGCTCGGTTCGATGAATTTCCCTTCAAGAAGCAGGGCCTCAAACCCTTGCCCGGGTTAAACATGAGGTCACCTGACAGGTCCGCGTGGTAGTATGTGTTTCGGTCGGGGGGTCTTGTGCTGACAGCGTGCCTCTGGCCTGCTCCAGAAAGCCACGAGGAGCCGCTAACAGGATTAGGACACTAGAATGAGATGACCATTTAATCGGGTGGAGACATGTGCCGGTGGAGAGCGAGATGGATGATTATGAGGTCGGGATGTTTTAATAAAACGGGGAATGCCGTCATGTCAGTCCAGCAGACTGATTATTTGCTTGGTTTAAGTGGAATTTTGTCCGCCGTTATGAGACTGACGTTATGATCCTACATTCTTTTATAATGGTTAATGACAGTGGAGATCCTGAGTTGGAGTAGATGTGATCCCAGCGGATGGCCATGTATTATCTGTCTGCCTTTTTGGAAGAAGACCAAGTGCTGGGGGAGGAACTGCTGCTGGAGAACGTCAGGAGTGTGATCTTAAATCGAAACACCTGTGTGATACTTGCACAGGGTCATGTGTATGAGGATTTGAATTGTGTCTTGATATGAATATACTGTATATTATGCCTGATCATTTTTTATCAATTATAAATTGAATGTTAAATTGTTTTAAGTAGTGTCATCACTTGGCACACGGGATGTGGGTGCCGTCCATTTATCATTGTGGAAATGACCCAAAAAGTCAATAGTGGAACTAAACCTAAATCCTATAGAAGCCCTTTTGCATGAATTATAACTCTTAATCTCACTGTTGCTCTTTTGTCTGAATGGGAGCAAACCTAGTGGAACACCTTCACAAATGAAAATATTTTTTTTATCTTTTAAAGCCAGAGTTGGCATTTTCTTTGAGGTTAGGAATAGCAGATTGGCTTTGAAAACGTACACCTCCTCATGTCAATCCCCTCATGTCTCATTCACCAGGGAGACAACAGTACAGTGGAAACTACAAAGCATATAAAATAAACAACGTATACAACTTATTTATGGGTATATATCTCTCTCTTCCACTTTTCAGATTTCGATTTGAAGATAGTTTACTGTACTGCTGAAGCATTTTACACACAAAAAAGTGATGAAAAAAGATGTACAATATCACAATAACAACATACAGTACTGTACAACAAACAAAGTGGTATGAAAATAAGATACAAGTTGACGGATGAATTGAGAAAATGTATAAATCTCTTTAGATTGTTGTTCAATGAAGGTTTTTCTCTTTGGTTCTAAAGATTCAATGCATTAATATAAGTGTCGTATCTATGTCAGTGTTGACTGTATCGTTTCATATAGTCATGTGACCATGATAATATTGATACAATTTTGCTATTGCGATAACATGATCTCCATAATATTGTAACGTCCCTAGTGTTTAGTAATTCTGTTAAATATCTTAGATATACAGTATTGAATTATAATAATACACCGAATGACCTTGTAAAGTTTCAATTGATTTGGTGTTTTCAAGTGGTTCTATATGATATTGTAACGGCTACCGATGAACTGTGATAATGCCATGCGAGATTATATACCGTAAACATGAGCTTTCCTGCGATATTAGTCAATGAATAAATCAGACAGAGATGCTCACCTGCGCACATGCAGCTTATTTTTGCTTAAAATAAAAGATGACTATTATGTTTAGTATATCGTTTTTTAAAAAAAAATCACATCTCCCTCTCTTTCTCTCTATAGGAGGTTGGACCCTTCTGAACGTCCTCTTCAGATGGTCTATGACTACCTGACTGCTATGGGTTACGATGACCCGCTCCGGGTCCAACAAGAAGCGGCCAACTCGGACCTCAGCTGCATGATTCGCTTCTACAGCGGTGAGTTTGTGGAGCGGTCCAGGCGTCTGTGTGCTGTAGTGTGTTCTCTCTGCAGGCTTCGTTCTCATTGTTGACTCTACTGACCTGGTTCAAATTCCAGAATTCTGCAGGTCCACATGGATCGCCGGTGTTGTTCCGTATCTGTTTGAGACTGTTGCTAGTGGACTATTTTTGTCTGCTATTCACAGCGTCTGGGTGTAGTCTGCTGTTACTGTAAGGGCACAAAGCTGCCGCCCACTCAGTGCTAGTGCTTTTTCGTATACATCCCTTTTCTTTATTCACAGACGGGGCTAAATAATGGCTTTATCTAGTGTCAGGCAACAGTGTGTCAACATCAGCGTTGAGGGGATTGCATCTGATTCTAGCTTTTTCTCTCGAGTCTCACAGAGGATGCCAATTATGCTTTTGTTCCAGCAGGCCTTCATGTACAAACTTCTCTTGATGGTGTGTTTGGTTGTTTGAGATGTGGGAGTTACACACACACATTTATTTCAGATAACCGCAATGATTGTAAATCCTTAAAACAAGGGTAATCTACAGCATTTTACATCCACTGCCCCCTGTCTGCACTCAGTTACGTTAAAATTACATTTCTTCATCATTTGAGTTGTATCAGATTTGTACTTTTTGTGTTTATGAGTTTTATTAAAATTATACATGATTTGCTGGATCAACACAGCAAGATAACATCATCCTCATATCTCAGTTATTTCTGTTAGGTCATTCTATGGGGATTGTAAAAAGTTATTTACAGAATGTTTGCATTTCTTAATGTATCTTTTTAATAATTGAATAAATTAATTGTAATAAATCATTATAGTTGTAAGAAAATCGCACTTATTTGATAGACAATTAATCGTTAAAGGGGTGATTTAACACGGCTAAACCAAATGTTATGGTTTGTTTTAAATGTAATGTAATGTGTATACATGATTCAAGGTTAAAAAACTGTGTATTTTCCACAGACAGTGCATGTTTGTATCTCCTCTTTGCCCAGTCTCTCTGAAACGCACCGATTTTTACAAATCTCATCGCTCCGAGGTGTGCTATGATTGGCCAGTTAACCAGTGCGTAGTGATTGGTGGAATGCTGCAAGCATGTGACGGAAATGTTACGCCTCTTACCATATTTGGTACATCAGGTTCCAAAGCAATTTTACTGACGGTTACGCCCGCCTTACTTGCGTATACATTTGGGCGGTCTTAGTCAAATCATACCATGAACTGACGTAGATGTGTGGGGGTGTGGTTACACGAGGCGTTTCGGGCAGGTCTGGGAGAGCATTCGCTTTTAGATAGAATGCATCTTGTGTTCCCACACATTCATGTGCGTAAAATGGCGAGAGATTGTTTGAGAGAACCTTTGATTTTGAATGGTTCTTTGTGGAACCAAAATGGTTAAGAACTTTTTTTTAAAGAGTGTAGTCATATGAAGTCTGGAGAATATTGTAGAAGTCAGCTCCCCTTGGTCCGGGGCATTGAGTAAACGCCCATCTGTCAGGGTCACAGGGGAACTGGGACACGCCATTTCTCATCCTCAGGTCCTGTCAGGGCCGTAACTGTGACACAGAGTCCCTCACGTCCGCCTGATATATAACCGGCGAGACTGAACGAACGACCTGTATCCTCCTCATTTGTACTCGGTGACTCAGGGGACAGGTGAGATGTTGTAGAATAAAGTGAGGCGCCCTGAAACCTTCGCACAGCCGTCCCTGCATCTCCGAGGTGAGGACGACGATCGATGTGGTAGTTTTGCAACGATGCTTTGTCACATTGTTGCATTGATCGACTGATGCCAGCTATTGATTTTTCAATTGTTATTGTTTTACATTGCCAGGCTGCGTATGTGGTGCAAGAAAAGTCATTGAAAATAGGTTGGAGCGAACTCTTTTTATTACTCTTATGTTGCTTCTCTTAAAAAAAAATATTGTATGTGACAATGTAAATATTCATGTAAATATTTTTTGGTTAAGCTATGCCTTTTAATGGGCTTTGTAATTGGTTTTAATGGCTCATTAATGTACCTGTTCTGTTCGTCCGCCACCGTTAAGTTCATCTCCCTCCATTATGCCGTATCACAGGAAAGCAAATCATTATGTAATCGTTTCGGTTGTCAATAAAGCAGATTGTGTTTTATTGAGATAATGTTGTATTATGGGATACAGGGTGATTATCACTAATACATACACAAATCCGATTTATTGATCTTCTGAAGTGAAAATGCTGATGTGAATGGCAATGGGAGTTGAATGTTTTGTGTGATGTGTGTATTGATAAAGAAGATGATAAAGTGATAAGGACGTCCGTAACCCTGAGTCACTGCTATACTAATGCATCTGCAATGTGACAGTGCATGGTGAGCAATGATTAAGAAAGAAATTATCCCACATTCATGGAAAAAAACAGGGAATATTAGGGAATTTTCACCTATTTATATACTTTAAAGGGATAGTTCACCCACAAATAAAAATTCTGTCACCTTTCTCCCCTTTTGTCATTTCAAACCTGTATGACTTTCTTTGTCCTGCAGACCACAAAAGAAGATATTGCAAAGAATGTTGGTAACTGAACAATAGCGGTAACATTCACATCTATTGTATCGTCACAAAGGGAACCACCATTCTTCGAAATATCTTATGTTTTCTACAGGCAAAAGTACTTGAAATAAGAGATGGTGAGTAAACGACGACAGAAGCTTTATTTTTGGGTGAACTATCACTTTAACATTCATGTACTAAAATGCCAGATGTGCTGTTAACCTGTTGTCCAATAATGACAAATGTCACAAATATCACACATTCTGTAATATATTTGGGTTCAGGAGTGGTGTTTGGTTGGCTCATTGGCTGTTTGTAGGAAAGAGTTTGTAAGTGTTCTCATCAGAGTGATGGTTTAGATGCTGGTCAGGCTCTAGGACTTTGAGTCACTCTTTTTCTTCATTTATAGGACAAACACAAGGCTCAGGTTCAGCTCCGGTGCTTTTAAACTGGACACAGGCCTGGTGTGTTTGATGAATGAACCTTTTTTTGCACAGCTCTGGATCATGTTTTTCACACCTTAGTGGCGAAGTGTAATTGACAAAACTGACGATGGACCATGGTATACCCCGTTTCCTCGACATGGTTTTTTCGGAGACATTTCGTGGAGTAGTGTGGAAATACAAGGTTGATTTGAATTTGGCGTATTGCGTTTGTATATGAGGAAAATAAAGGAACAGTTCACCCAAAAATCTCAATGTCATTTCAAACCTGATAACCAAACAACACTGGCCCCTATTGACTTGCATACAAATGAGACTGAAACTCAAAATAGCTTCTTTTGTGTTCTTCATAGGAAAGAGCAATATACAGGTTGTGATCGACATGAGTGTAAATGCATAATGACAGAATTTTTATTTTTTTGGGTGAAGTATCGCTTTCCACTTTCTATTGATCTACTAAAATTCCAGTCCAGTGATGGAACTGACTTGTTCTAGCACAAATTTAGCCCAGGTACCACCGATATTTTTTTTCTTGTAAGGGTTAGTAAATCAGTTGTCTGGTTTGTGTTAGATGTCAACATTCACACTGTGCGCTGTACTGGACTTACTCATTTTAAAAGTAAAACATGTTCTTCTACATATAGGGTTTGCTTTACCTAAACAAGGGCTTACTTGCAGGGTATTAGATTACAGTATTTTATTTTCAATGAAAACACGCAAGTTAATTTTCTCAAACCTCCCCCCTAAAAATCCTGCTGTGGCCACAGAACGCTCTTAGGGAGTGAACATTACTAAATGCTTGAAGGGATAGCACACCCAAAAATTTTCTGTTGTCATTTCTTCACCTTTATATCGTGTACAACCCATTTCCTTTATTCGTCCTGCATTGGAAGGGTAAAGATGAACTTACCCTTCCAGTGAATGTCAGTCAGGAACATTCTGCCTAACTTCTCCATTTTTTGTTGTTGTTGTTGTGGATTAGAAAGTAATTCTGGGTTAAAACAGCATGAGGGTGACCATATGATGACATAATTGTAATTTTTGGGGGAACTTTCCCTTTAAGAGTCGCGATGAGGCAAAAGCTGGCCCTGGGGTGAGTTCTGGACTGGTTTCGTGCGGTGTGGTTGGGTGTTTCTTTGGAACTGTCCTTTTTGCACCGAAATCCCTCTGGATGGAGGAATTGCAGGCCATCGCCGCGGCTTTACAAAAATAAATCATCTATGGTGCTGGATTTAACCACTAATGAGGTATTGATTCGCTGGGAGCCTTAACGTTTCAGGGCTAATGCTTAGGAAGTAGAATGAGAACTTGTGAGCAGAGACCTGTCTTCAGTCAATTCAAACGGATTTATACTCTTAAAGCTATAGGACACGCCAAGAAAAAACTTTTATTCACCTTCATGTCTTTCCAAATCTGTGCAAATTTAAAGCAGCAGTGTAAAGTAACATATCTAGTTACATTTGTGTAGAAGTTATTTAATAACGGACTTTATTGTGTAAATAATGTACCCTTTGAGCTGCTCGTGTGATGTAACGGCGTACAATGATGTCATGTCTTTAAAAGATACAAACAGATGTTTCCCTGTGATGAGAACCAAAGTGGACATATGGAGTTCTCTCAGTTGTACAGATGAAGCTCTTGCCCTTATGTTTCATTTTATCCATTTTTATGAGCTTGTCTACTACAGTACATTCAGGCCAACTGTGCTTATCATCTCAAACAGATTTAGTGTCTGTTTTCCTCTTTCATAAAGACTGCCCTAAAATAAAAATGCCACCAGCAGAATTTCTCAAAGGTAAACTCCAGTCACTGATATCGGCCCATGTTTAATATGTTTAGTATTAGCAGGATGTCATGCTGTTTTTTGCTGAGCTTTGAATGAACTTTTGTTTCTTCCCCTACAGGTCCTCTCCCGCAAGCCGACTTAATCTGTGCAATGTCATATGGTTTAAAAAGAAAAAGCACTTATTCATCTTTGCTCCATACGGGTGATGTTATTTCTAAACTCTGCGGGAGTCAAATCATTTCATGATTTTGTTCTTTGACGGAGGCAAAGCTCTTTGAAATCGGTACATGCTGATCCCACAACAAGTAGAATGCTTTTGTTCACGATCTTGTAAACAGAATGTGAACGAGAGGTTTATTTGCCAATTTTCTTTGGTTAAACTCTTTTCCCATTGAATCTTTTCGCCTTAGCTCGTGTACTATAATACAAATTATTATTTGTCATGCATCGTCTTTGAAGCAAGGTTATTATAGTTGACTAAAATTTAAACTTTGTAAACATTGCGGCTTAATGAAATCAAATAACACATTTGCCTAAAAATTATTGGAAAAACCTGAAGGGACATTTCACCAAAAATTAAAAATCTTTTCATCATTTACTCACTCTCGAGTTTAATCAAACGGGAACCAAACTGTTATTGGCCTCCATTGACTACCATAGTAGGACTGAATCGTGTTGAAGAAATTTATAAAGCAATTTTTCCTGCTATGGTAGTCATTGGTGGCCAAGAAGTGTTTGGTTACAAGCATTCTTCCCAATATCATTCTGTGTTTATCAGAACAAATACATTTGAAAAAATTTTACAACTTGAGAGTGAGTAAATGAAGACAGAATTGTGATGTCAACTGTTCCTTTAACTATGCAAAAAAGGGACATGTTTAAGGCCGTAAAACAAATAAAAATCAATGGATCTTATATAGCAACATAAAAAATTAACAAATAAATAATATAAGGAGAAAAACATATAACAGCATTGCTAAAAATGTACCTTAATAAGGATAAAATCTAAAAATCAAAAAGAATAATGCTAATTTAAAATATGAATGAAACCTAGAATAAAACTAAGAAACCAAACTGTAATAACTGTTTTAAAGACAGACGACACTTGAGTTTTGCATTTGAGGTGTTTGCAGTATGATGACAATATGCAAATGTATGTATTTTGTCCAAACTCGTGAAATCCACTTCACAGGGATCTGCTGGACGGTATATTATGAGATATTATTTTGTGAAAATTATAGAGGCCAGATGAAGAGAATCTACAGAAGGCTTTTTCAAGATGGACGCTCCACATCTTTGTTTTGGCAGCCGCTGCGCAGTGGCAAACACTTATCCAGAGCCTGATTGAAGGACGTTTAGACAAACGCCGGCTGTCATCTGCTCTTAGAGAAATGGGTCTTCAGCAATCACGCAGGATTTCTCTGTGTAATTGAGGTCTGGACTTGTTTACTGCATTGAAAGCATATCTCCGTCCCCTTGTTGACTCCTAATGCATCTCTGTGCATTATCACCCAACATCTGTTGTGTTCCTTTAGCACAGATTCAGGATTCTTGGTTTGTTGTTACAAAGTGCTTTTTAGACATTATTTCACCGGTCGTGCGAATATGTGACATCAGGCTGAATGAAGCAAAAAACCTTGTTTGACCCAGACATGTGTTGGTGTTTGACTTTAGTCTAGTGGATGGCATAGATTATTTTTTTTAATCTAGATTAAAATGGCTCATTTGAATTCTGTCAAAGGCATTCAGAATATGTGTGCTACCCAAATAATGACTAAAAGTAAGTCTTTGAGAACGGGTTTGTCAAGCCAGGTGGCGCATTAGACCAGGGGCTCATCTCCTTTTTCCAAAATGCATCACAAACTGCTTGAGAAAGCTGTTCTACTATGATAATTGGTGATGAAAATGTAATTATGTTCAATAAGATGACCTTGTGTTTACTTCCGCATTAGCTAAGGGATGATTTGCGTTTAGGTGGTACTTGAGACTGGAAGAGCTCCTACAGTACATTTACATTTAGTCATTTAGCAGACGCTTTTATCCAAAGCGATTTACAAAGAGTGAGGGAGCAACAAGCGATATGTCATACAGGAGCCATAATACATTAGATCTCAATACAAAGTTACTGGTTTCAACTAAAGCTAGACCACTACCTGTTGAGAGAAAGTGTTTTTTTAAACCGATTCCGCATTGCACAAGGTGCAAACAACCTTAGTCTTGTCGATGTTTCTATTGGGAAGCTTCTTAAAAATTAATATTCCCTGAAGCAAACCCGGCGGCTTCATAGCTGCATCCATGTTAGCACGTCACGTTTGATGCGGTAATTTCACAGTAACGTTATGTTGTGTTCAGACCAAACGCGAATGGCGTGTCAAGCGCGAGTGATTTATATGTTAATGCAAAGAGCCAATAGACCTACTTGCTGCGCGAATCGCGCGAAATAAGCCCTGGTTATGAGATGATGAGGCGGCTTCTGCTTCCACGAATCACACGAGTTGAAAAATCTCGTTCTCGCCCCGTACAGTGCAGTTAAGCTGGTATACATCTGCGCTAAAATATCAAGGTGAAAGTCATCATAGCTTGCGTAGAATAGACCCAGCTTCCAACCCAACTTTGAGAATAGATTAACGGCGACATTTTTTTTTTCGCTCGATAAGAGTGTGGCCCACCACTACTTTAGTCATAATCTACACAGATTTTAAAATCTGTATGTATTTATTCCAGTCATAATCTGCAACATTGTCTTTTCTCATTACATGCTATTCAAATGTAAAGTTTAATTTGTGCACTGTTTTTGGGGGGGCAGGGGAGGGGCTCTTATTTTGGGGTGGTCACCCTGGAACTCCGTCTCAGGCTTTGCTCGCACTGGTTATAATGTGTGCTATGTTTTGTGGTGGTTTATTTTTAGTGACTTTCAGCCTGTATGTGATATTTAATATTTATCTCCATGAGTTTGCTATAAAATGACTTACGGCTCGCCATCATAATTGTACGTTTATTTTAGGCAAGTAGAATGCAAATTTATGTTTAAAGAAGGGCTGCTTGCATTTTATAGCAAACTCTAAATGCTCGATTATGACATAAATTATTATCACGATTATTTTGGCCAATATTGAGATCACGATTATTCAACACGATTACTCACTAACTTTTAAAACAACATAGAAAATGTTTAACTTGGCTTTTAAACTGTGAATTTAACTGAATAATAAATGTAAAGAAACAGCACGGCTTGACCACTGTTGAGGAAAGGGGTGCACTGTGGATTTATACCACAAGAATAGAGAGGATCCTCGCCAAATGTAATGCGGCGCAGTAATCGTTTTACCTCGATTATTTTGTTTTTGTAATTGTTGAAGGCCAAAATTGATGATTACGATTAATTTTCGATTATTTGCACAGCCCTAGGTTAAGGCAAGAAGTAAGATGCAGAAAGTAGGTTAATATTTTCTAAATTAACTTATTTGTATTTTTATATTCTGAATTTCTGAGGCTTCAAGCTAGAGGTCTGCGCGGGACAGTTTTTTTCGTCCCGTTCCCGCCCGCTCCCGCAAGGTTATATTCCGCACCCGCCCGCTCCCGCCATGTATTTACTCTTTGTTTACCCGCTATCCGCTTAGAAAAAAATTCTTCCCGACCTGACCGTTCCCGCTAAATTTAAATATCTTTTCCACAATATCACATTTAAATTTCCACCACTGAAAGAGAGAAATAACAAATAAAACTGTTGGTTGTACGAAACATATTTATTTGTATTCGTCTTGTCAAGATGCTTTTAACACTTAGCCGTCAACACAAAAGGAACACGTGTTGCAGAAAAAAATGTTTGTTAATAATTTGTTCTTTTTATTCAAAGCAAAAAGGGTATTTTTTTTCCATCTGCGTCTATAAACAACGAAAAAGACTCCCATACATCAGACTTGCCTGACGTGGGTTTCTTAGCAGTAAACTGACTGTTTTCCAGTCCATGTTGAACATCCTTCAAGGACAGCGCATCCGCTGCGCATAAATGCTGCGTGCACGGACCTTGCGAAAAATGCATAACGCAGAAAGCACCGGTCCATGTTTGCAGCGCGTGCACAATAGTCCTAAGTGCAGACTGTAGGCCCTAATTGTGGTTGATAAGAATGAGTGAAGACATGTAGTTCTGAAAGGACGACGGGAACGGGATGTTTTTAGACCGCCCGTTCCTGTTCAAATAACACAAGTTCCCGACCGCTACCGCATTTAATTTGGAAATGTATCCCGCGTTGCAAGAACTCTGGTCGGGTCCCGCGGGATAGCCGCGGGAATGCAGACCTCTACTTCAAGCTTTACAGAACTGAAATATGAGCTCTATGATCACATTAACCTTTTTTCAGATAAAGTGATACCATAGATGTTTCCTCTGTTATATTTTTGTTATTTGTGCCGAATCGGGTTCGTCGTATTGAATGCTTTGGGCTGGGTTATCCCGAAACCTCCGTATCACTACATTGTTCTTAAGCTATACCTTAAGAGTGGTAGCGATATCTTCTTAGGTTTCGGGAAACCAAGCCCTGGACACTCCTCCTCCACGTGAGATTTCTGTGAAAAATGTGTTATTTGCCCATATATTCCATTTGTAATTCCAAACCAGTGCTGACATGACTGCGGCGCCAAATCATTTACGTCCCCACACATCATGTACGTCCTCACCGTTGATGTCATCAAATTGCGTTTGGATTTTTTCTATTTTTCCAATCCCCATACATTGCACAGATGCTTTAGCTCTGGATTCGATGAGAGGAGGTCTTGGTATCCCTCACCTCACACCCTACAAGCCTACACTTACACTTCAATGAAATTCTCTTCCACATCTCTTGGGACGTATTCAGTGGTCAGACTACTGATCCTTCCTCACTCAGACTGTCAGCTCTGTCTTATATTCCAAAGCAGCTTTCTAGATTCTATCCAGTTGTACTGGCCGCTTGCCTCAGAATTTCTCCAACAAAGTGCCTTGAGCGAGCACATCCTCTCCTGAGACAGTCTCTCCGCATCCTCAAAACCGCTCCTTGTAAAGTTAAGGGCACAGAAGGGTGTTGGGAAAGAAAAGTTTGGACCAGCAACTAACCTGAGAGCATGTGGCCCATGGCCGAGAGGCGGGTATGGTTGTTTGATGTGCCCTTCAGAGGTGTCGAAGAGGAGAGTCGCCCGGCACTTGCTACATAATTAGATTGAGCGAAGCAAGTTTAATGTGACAAAAGCCTGACTCATTCATCAGGCTGACTGCTGCATCTGGAGGAGAGCACTTTAGCAGAGTCCTCAGAGATGTGTGCTTGTGGGAGTGTTGCTTCGCTGTGAACCTGTGCCTTTCTGTGCTGTTTCATTGTTTGTAAAAGTAGGTCTGTACCATATCGGGTTTAAAAAATTAATCTGTTTTATACTTAAAATTTGCTCGATGCACACATTATCACTAATACTATTATAACAGTTTGCAGTAGTTGGGAATATTTCAACATGCGTTAAAATACCTGGATGACCTATCACATTACCAAAGTGCAGAAGTTCCTATAAAACAGATGTTTCAGGACTATATGAGAAACAAACTACTTAAAGGGACAGTTCACCCAAAAATAAAATCCTGTCTTCATTTTATAACCCTCGAGTTGTTCCAAATCTGTACAAATGTCTTTGTTCTGATGAAGATATTTGGATGAGTGCTTGCAAGCATCTGTTCTTGTGGCATCATTGACTACCATAGGAGGAAAAGTTATAATGGAAGTCAAAAGTGCCCCAGAACTGTTTGCGTTCCTACATTCTTCAAAATATCTTCTTTTGTGTTCAAATAAAGGAAATTTAAAAAGAAATGTATCCGAATGTGGTAGTCAATGGTGGATGGAATCTTGATGGAGGGATTTTATAAAGTGTGGCTGACACGATCGTCATTGCGTGAACCCGATTGGCTAGAGCCTGCACTAGGTTATTTGCATAAGGCAAATAATGTGTTGGCCCATAAAACGTTGAGAAATGTTCATCTTCTGCCATGAGTTATGGCATTAACGTGACGCGGAAGGACCCACAATTAAGTTCTGCAACGTTTGACGTCACCCATTCAAAGTAAAAGGGTAGCGTTAGTGCTGTTAGTTAGTGAATGCGCGCTTTTTTGGTTATTGATATTTCTACCTGTTTGTGTACAGTACAGTATGTGTGACCTGGCTTTCTGTTTCTACTCCATGCTTAAAGGTTTGAACTCTCAACTCAACTCAACTCAACTTTATTTATATAGCGCTTTTTACAATTTTCATTGTTACAAAGCAGCTGTACATGAGACACATTTAATACAAGTATGAATTCTAAAGCAGCCCCCCCGGCCAGGCAGATAGTGCAAAACAATATGCAAACGGTGGTGAGGAACCCAAAACTCCCATCGAGAAAAAAAACCTCAGGGGAACCCAGGCCCAACCAGGGGATTCCAGTTCCCCTCTGGCAAAAGCTGCTGCCTCTGCACAAGCTCATCAGTGCTTGCACAACAAGGCTTAATAAAAATATAAAAATTAAAGATTATCATTAACAATCTAATAGCATTTGAAATGTTGTAGAAAAAAACAAAGTTGTCGCGTCCTTTATCCAGCTCTATCCTCTTAGCACTTGTCAGGTCACCGCTTCCCATTCTCAGCTCTGCCATCAGGTCTGGGCATGAACTGCATCCTGCGGTAACCTTGGAACAAAGAGACAAGACTGGCTGAGAGTAGAGTACTGTTCTGCACTCTTTGATGCAACAAGTACATCATTTGTTGTTGGATGTGTTCCTGGTTCCGGTTGATCTAAATAATGCAGCCTAAATCCTCTGAGGATTAATATTATGGAGGTGTAGTGTATGCAAGATTAAAAAGATGAGTCTTTAGTCTAGATTTAAACTGACAGAGTGTGTCTGCCTCCCGGACCGTGCAGGGAAGAATATTCCAAAGTTTAGGCGCTAGATAAGAAAAGGATCTACCACCTGCACTTGATTTTGAAATTCTAGGTATTACCAACTGACAGGACCCCTTAGAGCGTAATGTACGTGGTGGTCTGTAATACAATAGAAGTTCATTCAAATACTGCGGCGCTAGACCATGTAGGGCTTTATAGGTAATAAGCAAGATCTTAAAGTTAATGCGATGCTTTATAGGTAACCAGTGCAAGGTTGACAGAACCGGGGTTATATGCTCATACTTTTTTGTACGTGTAAGAACTCGAGCTGCCGCGTTTTGAACCAGTTGCAGTTTTTGTAATAGGCCCGCAGGGCAACCACCTAGAAGTGCATTACAGTAATCTAGTCTTGATGTCATGAATGCATGAATTAATTTCTCTGCATCTGACAGTGACAGCATATGACGTAATTTAGATATATTCTTAAGATGGAAAAATGCAATTTTACAGGTGTTTGCGACATGGCTTTCAAATGAGAGAGTACTGTCAAATACAACGCCAAGATTCTTAGCTGATGACGAGGATTTTATGGAGCATCCGTCAATCGTTAAGCAGTATTCTTGGTTGTTACGCATAGCAGTTTTCGGTCCAGTAAGTAACACTTCTGTTTTGTCCGAGTTTAGTAGTAAAAAATTGTTACTCATCCACATTTTTAAGTCAACTATGCAATCCTTTATTCGATGAAACTGCTGGGTTTCATGAGGCATCGAGGAAATATAAAGTTGAGTATCATCAGCATAACAGTGAAAGCTAATTCCGTGTCGCTTTATTATATCTCCTAGAGGTAGCATGTATAATGCGAAGAGCAGGGGTCCCAAGACTGAGCCCTGTGGTACACCGTACTGGACTTGTGATTTGCGGGACACCTCATTGTTTATTGCTACAAATTGAAAACGGTCGGATAAATAAGACTTAAACCATTTCAATGCTATTCCGTTAATGCCGACGTAATTTTCGAGTCTATGTAGAAGTATGCTGTGGTCAATGGTGTCAAATGCAGCACTGAGGTCTAGCAGCACCAATAACGAAATACAGCCACGGTCAGACGCTAAAAGCAGATCATTTGTAACTCTGATCAAAGCAGTCTCTGTACTGTGACATGCTCGAAATCCAGACTGGAATTCATCATTAATGTCATTCCTTTGGAGGAAGGAGCATAATTGAGTTGAAACTACTTTTTCCAGAACTTTAGATATAAAAGGTAAATTCGATATAGGCCTGTAATTCCCTAGTTCTTTAGGGTCGAGTTTGGGTTTTTTTAAAAGAGGCCTTATAACAGCCACCTTAAATGCTTTAGGCACATGTCCTAATGTCAGAGATGAGTTAATAATACTAAGAAGAGGATCTATAATTTCGGGGAGCATTTCTTTCAGTAGTTTTGTAGGTATAGGGTCTAGCATGCATGTTGATGATTTAGATGATTTAATGATTTTAGACAGTTCATCGTGATCTACTGTAGAAAATAATTGCAATTTCTCCTTAGGGTTGCTGTAGTTAGTTTGTTCAGCGGATTTCACTACAGGTTGCATTGTTATAATTTTTTCTCTTATATCTTGGATTTTACTTGTGAAGTAGTTCATAAATTCATCACTGTTATGCTGATAATCAGAATCTGACGTCGATGACGACTTATTTTTTGTTAATTTAGCCACGGTGTTAAATAAGAACCTAGGGTTGTGATGGTTTTCCTCTATTAGTGTTGAAAAGTAGGCGGATCTAGACGTTTTTATTGCATTCCTGTAATTTCGAGTACTATCCTTCCATGCTATACGAAATACCTCTAAATTCGTTTTCTTAAAGTTGCGCTCCATTTTACGGGATGCTTTTTTTAGAGTCTGAGTGTGTTCATTATACCACGGTGTTGGGCTGCTATTTTTAATTTTCTTTAAACGCAGAGGAGCAACTGTGTCTAATATTTCCGAGAAAGTAGAGTTAAAATTTTCAATAGTAGTGTCAAAATCGTCAACGTTATTACTCATGCTGGATATTTTAGACAATTCAGGCAGATTATCGAGAAACGCATCTTTGGTAGTTGAAGTAATCGTTCTACCATATTTGTAACAAGGAGTTTGATTTGCAGCCGTAGGCCATTGAAGCAAACATAATATCAGATAATGATCCGAAATATCTTCACTCTGCTGAACGATTTTAACATCGTCCACATTTATACCATAAGAAAGTATTAAATCTAAAGTATGATTACGAAGGTGAGTGGGTCCTGACACATGTTGACTAACGCCCATGGAGTTAAGAGTGTCTTTGAAAGCCAGTCCCAAGGCATCTGTATCATTGTCTACATGGATATTAAAGTCACCGACGACAAGGACTCTATCTGCGGCCAGTACTAGTTCTGATAAGAACCCACCAAAATCTTTAATAAAATCTGTGTGGTGCCCTGGAGGCCTATATACAATAGCTAGAATAAATTTTAAAAATGTTTTGTCCTTAGTATTAGGTGTCGATACGTGAAGTACCATGACTTCGAAAGAACTGTACTTAAAATTAGACTTCTGAGAGGTAATAAAAGAATTCTTGTAAAGTGCAGCGACACCTCCCCCTCTACCTTTTAGACGAGGCTCGTGTTTATAGTAATAATCATGGGGAACGGATTCATTTAGAGTAATAAAATCATCTGGCTTTAGCCATGTTTCTGTCAAACAAAGCATGTCTATTTTATGATCGGTTATCAAATCGTTAACAAAAAGTGCTTTATTTGAGAGAGATCTAATATTAAGCAATCCGAGTCGTAACAGCTGATTATCTGTATTTTGTTCATGTTTGATTTGTTTAACGTTTATTAAATTACTTTCAAGAGGTTTACGCAATATCTTATGTTTGCTAATCCGGGGGACAGACACAGTCTCTATTTTATGTTGTTTGTAAGAAGGGATTATTACATGTTGTATATTTTGTGTATTCTGTAACGCGAGACGGCAAGCAGACAGTTGGTTAAGCCATTCTGTCTCCTTCCTGACCTGGGCCCTAGGTTTGGTGAGTATATGTGTATTTGTCACTACGCGCTGACTA
The DNA here is from genome assembly GCF_015846415.1 of Triplophysa dalaica. Taxonomy (NCBI): domain Eukaryota; kingdom Metazoa; phylum Chordata; class Actinopteri; order Cypriniformes; family Nemacheilidae; genus Triplophysa; species Triplophysa dalaica. The sequence continues at coordinate 5,589,681 of NC_079542.1, forward strand.
ATACATGTGACATCATTTACTGGCAGACCTCTTCACCTGATTCCCAGATCCCACTGAGGGTCTGTGATTCACACGACATATGGACTACATTAGCTCATGGATGTGGATGCACATGTGTGTGTAATACAGTATACAGACCGTCCCCCATATGAGGCTGTGTTTTGTGTGTGTTAAAGGAAGATATTTGGAAGAATGTCTGTCAGTAATCTAACAGATCTCATTCCTCAAATATCTCTGTTAATTTCACTCATGCTGGGGGTTATGCATTTGAACAAACACCTAACCCAAATATTAAAGATGAGGTTGCATTTATGCTACAGATGTGACTGATACCTCTATCTTATCACATTTTTTCCATATGTTTTTTTTTTGTGTGAATATTTTGCAAGATATTGAGCAGAACAGCTAAACTAACAAATAAAATATTAGTCCTACATGCTAACAAAAAAAGAAGGAAGATTGAAAGACAATTTAGGAATAAGTAGTGTTGGGTGATATGGCCAAGAACTTATTGGACTTATTTATTTATTTTGTTCCTTATTCTCACTTGTTGCTTACACGTTTTCTCATTCACTAAATTAGTTAATTTTCCAGATTTTATCTTTATTGTATGTTCATTTATATTTTTATATATTATATATTATTTTATGTTTTACATTGGCTTCTACCCCATCTTTCTTGAGAGGAGTAAAAAATAAAAATTCAATGTACACATGACAATAAAGGTCTTGATGAACCTTTATGAACTTTGTTCTTTTTTTTAAATAAAAACAAATACAATATAAACAAATGAAACAAAATTTACAGGCATTGAAGGTCCATTCATAATGTATTTGGTAAAAATCACTGTATGAATTAAATATGCACTGAATTTTTATAATTGTTTCATTTATAATAATTGTTTCATTATAATCCCTTTAAAGGGACAGTTAACCCAAAATAACCATTCTGTAATCATTTACTCACCCTCGAGTTGTTACAAATCTGTATAATGTAGCTTTTTTTTCAAAGTAGCACAGAGAAAGATATTTGGAAGAATGCTTATAACCAAACAGTTTTTGTCCACAATTGACTGCCAAAAGTGCCCCAGTATTGTTTGCAATCTTCCTACATTCTTCAAAATATCTTCTTTTGTGTTCAACAGAACAAAGATATTTAAACAGATTTGGAATAACTCTAGTAAATGATGAGAGAATTTCATTTCTGGGTGAACTGTTCCTTTAAGGCTTGTTTCACATTTCGTGGCTAAAACTGCGCGCTACACTGCGTTCTCCTTTTTTCCCAAAGCGCCTGGATTTTGCCGTGTCCTGGCGTCTGTCGTCGCTAAGCAACCATGGGCCACGATAGCCGTTGAGACGAGGAGGAATAAACATAGGATAAATGGATTATATGCAATGAAAACACCTTGCAATACCTCTGCTACTAGATTTTGGTATGCTGTGATCATCTGTGTCTACTTCTTCATTGAGCCTGTATAGGCTGGTTGGTTTTTGCCACATGACCTGTGGTGCGCTCTTGAAAAATTGCGCCGAGGCGCCTGGAAAAAAAAAGCGCGTGTCACACTGCATCTGTGATGTGACCACGTCACCCACTATTTCCGCGCGCATATATTCAAAATAATGAATGAATCGGGCCTAAGATCTAATGCAACATATAAATTGAATGTCCAGTCAACTGTTCGTGTAAATGGCTGCATCAAGTTTAAACATACGTGCTGAAATACATTTTCTCAATGCCCAAATGTTCACACTTTTTTTATATTTGTGGTTTGCACAGAGAAACCGGTGAACGCAGACCAGCAGGAACGGACTTTACTGAAGGGTGTGTTCAGCGTGAGGAAGGGAAAGACGCAGCTTCATAAGTGGGCGGAGCGACAGGTCATCTTGTGCGGCACCTCCCTTATCGTGGCCTCGGTCAAGGACAGTCTGACCGGCAAGATGCACATCCTACCCCTGGTCGGAGGAAAGGTGAGGGTTCACCGACACTGACTCACACACTGCAGGAGAACGGATAACACAGAGCAGATGCAACAACACAGCTGTGAATGAACGGGAATAGGGAGGAAGACTATCTTGACCATCTTTGTATATTGAACACAACGTGACAGTAAATCTTTTAAAGATTTTAAGTGTTTCATTTGATATACTGCAGTAGAAGATTCAGGATTCTTACAATCTTACAGACTTGTTGAAAGGGTTGCGTGTGGTAATCGACAGCAAACTTTCAGATAATCCAGACAGTCGCACATATCAGATGTACCATCACAGTGGATTTAGTGACACGAAAGACAAAAGTTGATAGCTGATATCCTCCGTTGTGTGCTCAGGTGGAGGAGGTAAAGAGGAGACAACACTGTCTGATGTTCAGCTCGGCCGGACCTCAGGCTCAGACCTACTACGTTAACTTTGACACGCTGGCAGACTACCAGCGCTGGCACCGGCAAGCTTCTAAAGTGAGTGAATGTCCTTTATCTAATCTAGACTTGCATTAAGATTTCATAAGGAAACCCACAATCATTAGATCAGCAGGTTTCAATTCTTTTCACTTTCTTTTGATGAGATAAGAAATGTTAATATGTTTGGTACGGTGGGACACATGGTATCCGCCACCTGTAGCGTGCAGCTTTTACAGCTGCACATTTGCCTTCATCTTAAGGTTTTATGTTTGCTTTCATAGTTTTGTTTTTCTCATGCCTGCTCTATGTGCTCTGTTAGTCCTCATTTGTCTTAATCGTCTTACTCCAAACACTGACCACGTCTCTGGAGACTAATGAGGTCTGACCATCAGAAACTTGCTGAATAATGCAAAACCTCTTACGAACAATTGTGTGAGAGGGTCATCCTGGGGTAGCGGGCTGTGTGGGGTGGCATGATAAATGAGAAAGAGATAGTTTGTGTGCATTTGGTGGGGTTCAGCGTTCGGTTAATTTCGACAATCCCACAGACATTTATTAAATTATACAATTATTACAATTGAACAAACAATAATAATATGTGCAACACTGATGTGCATCTTGGGGAAAAGAGAGAATATCGTAAGAGATAATAAATATTTATACATATAGTATTGCTAATGTGCATCTTATGGAAAATGTAAATAATACCATGTATTCTGTAATCATAATTTTAAATTTTTGACTTCTTTTCTTTTTTCGTATGTCTTTACCATTGTTCTACAGTTTTTTGTTCTGTAAACTGCTTTGCAACATTGCAAAATTGTGAAAAGCACTTGTAAATACATGTAAAATATACGTGCCAAGTTTCCATAAACTGAATTTCTGTTCTGTATCTTCATTTACTTTCTTTATGTTTTGGAAGCATGTACTGTATACATTATATACCCTGTTCGGCAAATGTGTAGATTCATGGATCTAATAATGTTTCACAATTCAAAACATTGTTTAAAATCACTGAAATGCACAGACTCCCATGGTTCATCCTTGTTTTCTTTATTATTCCGGGTAGATGTACATTATCCTTTAGGTGAAGATGCTATTGAGGTTCATGTTTGCGTTGTGTGCAGGTGGTGTCTCAGACAATAAGCCTGGTAGATTTATCCTGCTATAGTCTGGAGGAAGTGCCCGAGTATCTTTTCTACTGCCAGGACATCACGCATCTCAACCTACGGCACAACTTCATGAGACTGGAGGGTCCTGGAGGACTAGTCAACTTCAACAGGTGAACACCATGATTTCACATCTTATACACATCTATCACCACAAACTTTGCAGCTCTTGTTTCATAATACTGAGAAGAAATGAAAAAACCTAGGAAGCTACGCATCCACACATTTTAGACAGAGACATTTTTTCGCTTTAAGTGTAATGCCTTAATGGAGCAATGTGGGTATTTTAGTGGCACCTAGTGGTGAGATTGTAAATTGCAACCAATGGCTCACTCCACCCCTACCTTCCAAAGCACTACACCAGCTCTAGCAGGACAAAAATGTCATCACATTTTCACTTGTTTGCTGAAGGAGATGACGTAATTTTGAAATACACTCAGTAGGGCAGTAGGGCACCTCTGAAGACGTACTTGTGTATATTATATTGCATTTCTGTCCGTTTATCATCCACAAAATGACACAGAGCACCTTTAAAGTTATCTATAAAACATCAGAATTCACATTTGGAAGAAATAAGCTTTACAAAATGTTCAACGATACAGCCAATACAGTTCAACGATTTTTATGATATGATTCTGTACTTCGCTTCTTGTCAAGTTTTAGGCTGAGGTGAACTAAACACAATAGGCTATTTTAAAAGGGGAAGGAGCCACTTAATATACCACATCCTGACTTCCTCTTTTCGTTTAGATCACGCCAATACAACAAACAAACTGCACCTTTCGAGGAACTTTAGAACACGGGAGTCCTGCACGGGATATTTTAACAGTTTTGTGTGCGCCAATTACTACTTTGTATTATTTTTTCTGCAATTAATTGCATTAAACACCACATGCCTATCTAACAAACAAAGCTAATAGCTACTAGCTAACAATATTGGATCACTGTTGTTTGTCTCTCCTGAAACTCTGCAAGACGCTAATAGCTAAGCTGCCATCAAAGCCGAATGTACTGTAATGCAGGTAAGAGACTGGAAGCACAATGGTGCGATTAAATGCGGGATGTGACATTCCGCCCGCGCCTGTTTTCTTCCTGACCATCACGTGAATAATTATTCCACCGGTGACATCAAATATTAGCGGTTCACCCCACGTGCAGGATTCTTGCTTTAGAGACATTATGCCCCGGTTTCACAGACAAGGCTTAAGACTAGTCCCAGACTAAAATGTATTTTGAGCTGGCTTAACTGAAAATAACTTGCCCTGACATATCTTAAAATATGTCAGTGCCATTTTTTTGTCACAAGATGCACATCGGTAATGGTTTCTTCTAAGGCATTTTAATCAAAGCAATTTATAGCCTAAATTAGCTAAGGCATAGTCCTGGTTTAGGCTAAGCCTTGTCTATGAAACCGGGCCTATATTTTGCATTATTAAAGTGAAGCATTTTACGTTATTTTATTAGAACTAAGCATATTTATTGGACACTATGATCTGTTAACAAGCATTAAAGATATGTGTTACTTGCATTTACTGTTGTGATGTCATGAGTCACAGTATCTTTCCATAGTGCATCAACATCACCCAAGCACCTCATGCAGATAAAATCTGTTTATTTTCTATTTTGGGGGAAACATATCAGACATCCTTTTCTGACAGATATCTACATGGTTTGTAGTTTTGCCAAGGCATTTCACCTATGTTTGCTCTTTTCTCATTCTGCCCTTCCCTTTCCCCTCCCACCTTACCTCTAATGTGATATATATTTAGTATCTGTGCGTGTGATTGGCGCTGCAGGATGTGTGGGCTGATTGTGGTGGTATGATGCATGCACAAGTGTGTGTGTATATGTGCACAAGATGAGCTGGCTTCACCAAGATCTCACATATGTCATGAGTCAGTTAGCCACCTCTATGAGTCTGTCATTACTTTCTCTCCTCTCGACATCCTTCACTGGCAAACCAAAACCGGCGTTGTGGTTTGCAGAGGGTTTTGTCTTGCTCTGGTGTCAGGATGTTGCTCTGGGCTGGATGAGAGGTCTTTGGCAGTAACGCAGAAAGAGCCTCGTCTGACAGCATTATTTACCCGTGGTACAGAGAATACAAAAGCCATTGAGCCAGTGACCGGAAACAGGAGTGTGGGAAATTAGGCGTGAGAGATCAGCACAGTCGTCCGGTGTGACTCGGTCTGATTCAAGTTTGTGAAAGAAACTTAGAAGTTGGTACAGCATGGGACAGTTACAATCATTGATGCGATTTTTACGGTCGTTTTGTATAAAATTCCGGCAAAATTGAATTGCCTAAAACATGAACGTATGAATTTACATACATAAAAATATTTAATATTATTGTTTTGTCATTTTCAGTCTGTGATAACCAAATTAGCAATATCCTATCTATCTATCTATCTGTCTATCCATCTATCTATCTTTCTTTCTTTCCTTCTTTCTTTCTTTCTTTCTTTCTTTCTTTCTTTCTATCTTGCTATCTTTCTTTTTCTCTTTCCTTCTTTCTTTCTTTCTTTCTTTCTATCATGCTTTCCTTCCTTCCTTCTTTACTTCTTTCCTTCTTTCTTTCTATCTTGCTTTCCTTCCTTCCTTCTTTACTTGTTTCCCTTTCTTTCTTTCTTTCTTTCTTTCTTTCTTTTTTCTTCCTTTTTTTCTTATTTTCTTTCTTTCGTCTTTCTTTCTTTCTTTCTTTCTATCTTTTTTCTTTCTATCTTTTTTCTTTTCTTTCTTTCTATCTTTCTTTCTTTCTTTCTTTCTTTCTTTCTTCTTCTTTCTTCCTTCCTTTTTTCTTATTTCTTTCCTTCATTTCTTTCCATCCTTTCTTCCATCCTTCCTTCCTTCCTTCCTTTCTTTCTTTGTTTCTTTCCATCTTGCTGTCTTGCTATCCTTCCCTCCATCCTTCTTTCTTCCTTCTTCCTTCCTTCTTCTTCCTTTCTTTCTTCTTCTTTCTTTCCTTCTGTCTTCATCTAAACACTTGCTTATTCTCTCAGTGCATCTCTAGAAATCCATTATGCATTAGTGTTTCTTATGTCTCAAGATGGAGTCACATCTTCTTGTCCATTAAGAGCGCTGATATTTCCGCAGATTTGCACAATTGAGGAGCTTAAATCTTTCTCACAATGGGTTGGGCACATTCCCGGATTCGGTGTGTGAGATCCAGACGCTGACTGAACTCTATCTATCCTGCAACGGCATAAGTTGTCTACCAGACCGCATCGGCAACCTCCAGAGGTCAGCTTACATAACACTACTGTCACAAAACATACATACACTTCTACAGCTGATGTTTTGAACAGACCTTAATGAATACACTGTTGTTTGTTATTTTCGTTATGTCTGTATATTCCTGAACATAATCTTGATCATTTATCTCATATGTGACCCTGGATAACAAAACCAGTCTTAAGTAGCACAGGAACGTTTTTAGTAATAGACAAACATACATTGTATGGTTCAAAATTATCTATTTTTTGTTTATGCCAAAAATCATTAGGCTATTAAGTAAAGATCATGTTCCATGAAGATATTTTGTAAATTTCCTACCTTAAATATATAAAAACTTTATTTTTGTGAGTGTATGGCCTGCTATGGTGGCCCTGATAAACAACTTCAGAGGCGATTTTAGATTTTTTCACTCTCAGATTCCTGAGTTTTAAACAGTTGTATCTCAGCCAGATATAGTCCTATTCTAACAACTCATACATCAAGAGAAATCTTATTTATTTAACTTTCAGATTAAACATCTCAATTTCGCACAATTGACCCATAAGACTGGTTTTGTTGTCCAGGGTCACATATCTGCATTCCTTGCTTTGATGGATCATCGCTGACAACCTTTTTTGATGAGCTTATTAAGCAGATACGTGCCTTGAAAGTCATTTGGGGAAATGTGCCTGATAATGAATGTGATCCCGAGTGATAATCGCAATAATCCTCAGGTTTGAACGATTGTTATATATTCTCTGGTTTGTAGTGATTACAGTCAGCTACTTTTAAGTGCGACAACAAATAGCCTGTCAAGCGAAGTAAAATGAAGCCAGAAAAATGTATGAGGTTCAGCCATGCATATTATGCCACTAGATTAAATCAAGCATAGAAATCAACCTAGTTTTTGTGTTCTCAGCCCAGTTTATATTTGGTGAGGTCCGAGCACACAGGGAGCACCTGCAGTGGGATGGACAGGGTAAATTGGGGATTATACAGCCACGGAAAAAATTAAAGAGACCATTTCAAATACCTTTTTTTCTTCTGAATTTACTATTTATTGGTGAGTGTTTAGGTAAAATTATTGTTTTTTGTTTCATTCTGTGAACAATATTTCTACCAAATTTCAGATAAAAATATTGCTTCTATTTGCATTTATTTATTAAAGAATTGGCGTCCCCCCATACTGTACATTGAAGATAGATGAGATAATGTGTAAAATATGTTAGTTATGTTATTCGCAGCTTATAATACAAATGTGGCCATTGCACTAATGCAAACAGCCGTCCAAGTTAAGAAATATATGAAAAGGTACTTTATTTACACGCCACTCCCTTCATGCTCACTCTGAACTCATCAAGAGAGAGAGAGAGAAGAGAGAGAAAGAGACTTGCAGTTATTCTGAAAGACAAAAATACTTCTATGATCTATCCCTATTCTTAAGGTAATGTAGAGGTAATGTTGCTGCTTCCTGAGTGGACGTTTGCCTAAAAATTGCACTGTGAAGGACCTACAATGAGTCTGCGCGGCCGCTTCAGACACAACTCCGTCAATTTGCAATTGCGTTGCTCCGTGTATTCGTGATCGAGTTCCAAAGGTTGGTGTTTCGGGGAACCGTCGCGCCCCATCTGCAGTACCTCTGTGCCCCCCTGGTTGAGAACCACTGTATTAAACCAACAACTTTAACGTCATGTGGCCAGAACTTAACTTCCGGTAGACCTCCGCTACGAATCAAGTTGAATAGTTTTAATTCAATACAGTTGATATGCAATCAAATATTAATATAAATTGTTATATTATAACTAGGGCTGTCAAATGATTAATTGCGATTAATCGCATCCAGAATAAAAGTTTGTGTTTACATAATATATATCTATGTACTGTGCATAATAATTTTGTATTTACTAACACACACGTCCATGCACATATTTAAGTTTTTTTCTTTTACTGGTAAATATAAATAAATACATGTGTTTGTATTTATAAATACAAAATGAATATGCACAGTACATAGATATATTATGTTAACACAAACTTTTATTCTGGATGCGATTAATCGTGATTAATCGTTTGACAGCCCTAATTATAACCAAACACAAACCGTAAGTTAACTTTGGACTAGGTGTATGCGTCCGATGAAACCGTCTAGAGTCGTGTGGAACAGTCTCTCTCTCTCTCCGTCCTAAGGGGAACACTCATTTATCAGTACTTGATGGATCATCATATATAAATGGACGCAGACGGGTATATATAACAACAGTAAAGTCATTTGTGTGGTGAAATTGAATTCTCATCGGAGCTCATCGAGTGAAATATCACCAACAAGCAAAACTCAGTCATTCGTAGAAATGCTAATGCCAACAAGATAAGATTACAGATATAAACTGTGCGGAAGTTATTTTGTTATTGTCATATTGCACATTTGTTTTATTTCATTTGCGTTTACACCGTACACAGTTTAAAGCATTAGCAACAAAGTCATTATTATTATGTTTACGACGGACCTGCACACATTTATGTCGGTGAATGAAGGACTGTTGTCTATTCAGCTTACAGACTCTGTCACTGGATGGAAATCGCTTGGATTCTCTACCAGAGGAGTTGGGCAGTCTCGTGCAGCTCAGCAGCTTGGGACTTTCCTTCAATGATTTCCCTCAAATACCCGCAGTGCTGGAGCGGCTCTCTGTGCTGGACAAGCTATCCATGGCTGGGAACAGGGTGGAGACTCTGGACCTGTCCGGCCTGCTACGAATGACTCACATTAAGAGTATTGACTTACGGTGAGCTGGTAGAAACATCTCTATCACCCCGTCCACCTCATTTTTGTCCTAATTCTATCTTTCTATCTGTCACCTTTACGTTATAACTGCTCCGACTTTATGCATAATGCAAGATGAGTATTCAATGGTAACGTAATAAGATCACCTATCAGCAAATCACATCATTGACTACAGCACTGGATAGCCAAAATGAAAATTCTTTCATTGTGAACTCATCCTCATGTCATTCCAAACCTTGTAAAAGAAGATATTTTTTACATAGATACATGGGTAACCAAACAACATTGGCCCCCACTGACTTCTGTTCTATGGACACAAAACCACAGAGACATTTCTCAAAATATCTTCTTTTGTGTTCCACAGTCATCTACAGACTTTGAATGACGTTTTAAACGCATTTGGTATGATTGTGTGGCTAACACAGCAAAGAAGGTTTTTACGATCGTTCACAGTCCGTGACTGTGAGGTTTTTTCGGATTTTCTGGTTACTGGCTGCACCTGCCGAGGATTAGAAATCCAGCCGGGTTTATAAGGCAGAGCTGAGCCGTCGTGGGAACTTACACAGGGGCTGAAATGCTTCTTGGCAGTGTCGGCGGGGTGAAGGAGATACCGATGGATGGGGGTGGTCTAACACTGAGTTTTTTGCTCGATAATTCCACCCTTGACACACTATATTCCTCATATTCGCAGATGTCATCGGCACACCGAGTGCAAGCGGCATATGTGAAGGGGAATATAAGTTCACGGGGGGCTTAGAGCAACAGAACCCTTGTCCTTGTCATTTAGCAGTGATGGTCATTAGTGAACTCTGTCATCTTTCATAACAGGAAACTGTTAGTTTAATAGTCTTTGTTGAACAGATGGAGATGTAGTGGAACATAGATGAACTGTTGTGAAGGTCACTGCTCTTTCCCTCTCTGGATGCAATACACGATACAGAACTCATAGACTATTATCTGATCTCGCTCCCAGTTGTGGGTCGTTAGCATTTTTAAAGGAGGACAAGTAATTCCTAGATCTAAATCAATCAAACTAATTTGACAGGTGTTGAAAATAATGTACAGTCACATCAAGTCTTCTGATCATGTTAATAAATACAAACTGCATGCATCCCTATCAATAAGTGTCATTATATCAGAGAGCACTTTTCCAATGGTTGTTTAGGAAGACAAATCAACGTAAACACTAGTGCCGTCGATCGATTAATCGCATCCAGAATAAAAGTTTGTGTTAACATAATATATGTCTGTGTACTGCGCATGTTAATTTTGTATTTATAAACACATACACGGGATACATATTAAGGAAATATTTACATGTATTTATTTTTATTTACCAACAATTTAAATTATATATAGTATGAATGTTTATATTTTTCTTAAATATATCCATGAATGTGTACGTTTTATAAACACAAAATAAAATATGCACAGTACTTATTATGTGAACACAAACTTTTATTCTGGAATGGGATTGATCCCGATTAATCGTTTGACAGCCCCTTAAACCATTTGTATGCTTTCGGGATAAATAATATCTATTGCACGACATGCATCTTTTTGAAGTGGCTGTCGTATTCCATTGTAAATGAAAAACACAAAACAACACTTTTTTTTAAATCCCTATTTTGGAAGAACAATGAAGACCAGGGCTTTCAACGACATAAGGACAACTAAATATAGACATTTTTTTTTACTTTGGATGCTCTTTAGTATTTGTTATGGCTGACATGAAAATTGTTTTATCTTGTAGGTTAAATGGCCTCCGCTGTGTTAAAAGCGAAACCCTGGAGCCTGTGAAACATCTCACCCAGTTAGACCTGAGAGATAACCAGCTGACCTCTTTAGACCTGAGCCCGACCTGTAGTCTGGAGACCCTGTACTGTCAGCGAAACCAGCTGGGATCCCTCACGCTCAGCGGCTTCATGCTCCGCACACTCCACGCCAGTAACAACCGTAAGTGAAAACACTGTAAACAGGACACAAAGAGTCAGTTGTGAATTGGAAAAAAATCTGGTTTTTAGAAGACCTAAATCCATGCCAGCAGAAGACGCTTCCCCCGCCGTTAAAGTGTTTATTAAATATTTTGGCAAATTTGATTATTCTTCCGCTACTAAGACCGCTAAAAATATTTTCTCTGCAATTTAGTGTAGGGAATGTGAAACGAGTGTCTGTACACAGATAATGAATCAGTACTCATGAACAGAAGTCACAGTGTTATCTTCCACAGGTCTGAGCACAGTGAACATCTACCCTGTTCCCAACCAGCTAACACACATGGACCTATCAAGGTAAGTGAAATATTAACGTGTTTACTCCCACTGAGCACAAAACCGTTTCATAACCATATTTCCAGTGATAATGTTGTGCAAACCATCCAAATAATACCCAATCATAACATATTTAATGTGAATGCAATGGCAATTTTAAGATGATAATGTTAATGGCATTGGTACTAGTCCACTGTAACCAGTGTTGGGTTTGGTAGATTACTAAGTAACTTTAATAATGTAATAAAATTTTGTTCCCTTGAAGAAAGCAATGTAATATGAAATACTACTTAGTTATGACCTATTTTAACTATTACAGTGCTATCTTCAAGGGAACAACATTTTATTACATTATTAAAGTTACTTATGGTCACAACATACTGTATTTTCGAAAATGGTGTAAAAACTGGATTGAATCTAAATTTTGTCTATTTTAAAATTAAGTTAGAAACGTGTTTAAAGGGGTCAAATTGTGCGAATACGTGTGTTTCTGTGTCTTTGTAGTGTTATAATTTACCCAGACATGTATTAGAGACGGAAAAAATATGCATTCTTTCTAAAAGGCGAATGCTCAGCCAGACCTGCCTGAAACGCCTTGTGTAACCACACCCCCACAAATCTAAGTCAGTTCGTGGTTTGATTTGACTAAGACCGCCCAAATGTATACGCAAGAAAGGTGGGCGTACCTGTCAGTACAATTGCTTATGAACCAGATGTACCAAATATGGTAAGAGGCGTAACATTTCCATCAAACGCTTGCAATATTTGACCAATCACTACGCACTGGTTAACTAGCCAATCATAGCACACCTCGCTTTTCAGAGCGATGAGCTTTTTAAAAAATCTGTGCGTTTCAGAGAGGCGGAGAAAAAAGGGAGATACAAACATGCACAGTTTTTTCCTTAAATTGTGTAAACACATTCCATTACATCTAAAACAAACGATAATATTCGTATTAGACCCCTTTTAAAATTCACATGTTAAAAATCTACAGCCATGGCCGAAAGTAATGTCCATCTTTAGAAAAAATGAAGCCTTTGGCCTTTAATCAAATAGACGTTTTCAAAGCAACGACATAAACAAACGTTACAAACGCATGCCTGAATAAAATAAAAAATTATATAAATTGTTGTATTATCAGCCACTAGACAGAGCGATCAATAAACAGACCTTTGGGCCATGTGCATGTGTCCGATGATACCGTATATATACATTATACAGATATATTAAACATTTTGTATATTTTGCGTAGGTACATAGGAGAGAGGATCAACAAAATATTAACTGATATAACTGATAAAATTGAAGTCAGTCTATGCTTTATTTCTATTATTTTTGTTTTTCTAAGCATTTTTCTATAGCCCATATTCCCTGATATGTTGCAGTTTTCCTTTTTTGGCCCCAACATTTTGTTAAATAAACACGCTAACCAAGTTTAGTGTTTTCTCCATTTCGTACCATACCCCTCTTATTTTCATGCCTTACTCGAACCTATAATTTGTTATAATTATTTTATTAATGTTGAAATTTTGTCATTTTTTTGTATTTTTAATATATTTTTTATGACTTTTACATATTTTCCAACACTGACCGTAACAGTGTAAATAAAAATACGTCCACATGTTCGTTAGCTCATTTATACAGTAAGAGGCTCAGCGTGTCCTCTACCCTGCACACGCTCAATGTTCAATGCTTATACTCTCATGTAAATGGGCTTGAGTTAATTCCGATTTCTCCTGGATGATCCTGCAGGAATGTCCTGGAATACCTGCCAGACTGGGTGTGTGACAGCAGGAAGATCGAGGTGTTGGATGTCTCCCATAATCTTCTGTCTGAGCTGCCAGCCAGGTGCGAGAGTCTGCGTGTGTGTGTGTAAACTGCACCTTCGTCTCCCGCCGAGACTGAGAAAAGAGCCTGTACTCCTGCTTTTTATTTGAAAATCTTAATGTCAGCATTTTCTACTTATTTATTCAACAAATTGCCCATTTGATATGAATGATGTCAGTTGAACCGTCTGTCTGGTCGGTCGGCGCGACGTGAATAGATGCACAACAGCATTCATCAGCACAAGCTTGATGAGACGCTCTGGCATCTCAAAGCAAAGTGATGTTAAAGTCGCGCGGATGAAAGCGGCGACATTTTGGGCTAATTCCACATTTACATTCAGTCATTTGCATTTGAAAGAGCTAAAAGCCGTGCGCAAATGAGATAATGTGGGACGTGAAGTTTGTGCCACAGTCGGGACTGCGAGTGTTGCACTCTTTGCTTTGCATGAAAATGATGTGTTGGTATTTTAGAGGAACGGTTTACACGAAAGTAGAAGTTCTGTTTTATGTTCTCAACCTTATGTTGTTCCAAACCTGTATTCTATTATTTTATCTGTGGATAACTTGCATTCCTATGCACAATGCAAAAGAACACCTTTTGAAGAATTTTGGTAACCAAACTACACTAGCCCCCATTGCCTTCCACTATATAGACACAAACCGCTGAGACATTCCTCAAAATATCTTCTTTTGTGTTCCACAGAAAAAAGAGTCACATATACGTTTTGAATGACATGAGGGTGAATAAATTATGATTTATTTTATTTTATTGGCTGTTCATTTAAGGTCGGCTGGGCATTGATGGTTTATTTGCTGATGTGTTTTGCTCACTATGTGGACAGCAGCTCATTCTTTCACGTTCCTACCATTCTCTCAGACTCCTGAGCAGCCTTAGTCTGCGTAAACTGCTGGCCGGCAACAATAGGTTGGAGAGACTGTCTGACCTGCTCGACCACATCCCGCTGGAAACACTCGACCTGCAACACAACAAGTTGAAAGAGCTGCCAGAGAGCTTCTTCTACAAGGCCTTAAAGTAGGTCACTGCCTCCTTCTGTACTCTCTCCGCTCCTCTTACTCTCCGAGCTATGCTGTACTTTTCCTCTCTCTCTCTCTCTCTCTCTCTCTCTCTCTCTCTCTCTCTTTTTCTCTCTTCCTTTCTCTGTTTTTCTCATTTTCTTGCACTTTCTGCTTGTGACAGGTGCAGCTGTCTCTCTCTCTCTGTCTCTCTCTCTCTCTCTCTCTCTCTGTCTCTCTCTCACTCTCTCTCTCTCTCTCTCTCTCTCTGTCTCTCTCTCCTCTGTCTCTCTCTCTCTCTTTCTGGAACACTCTGGAATCTCTTTAGTGATCATTAGTCTGTATGGGTTTTTGCTTAACTTACACATAACACTTTTTTAACATGACAATATATTTGCCTACTAAAAATGCACAGCCAATTCTGACACATAAACAACGTCTATGGTGATACAAATGATAAAAGCATGTGCTTGTTGGTGGATTTTACATGACTGATATGGTTATACATGTTCTGGACATTGTAGGATGAGGACTCAGTGAGACGAAACAGCCCGGTGCACTTTCATTTCCTGTGGCTTCATTTACTCGTCAGCCATTAAGCATCTCTAATGCTAAACGATGCACAGCCGCTCTGAGACTTTGGTTTTTCAAAGATGTTTTTTCAAGATGTTTGTTCATATAACAGATTTTTTGTTTACTCATTGAAAATAAGTAACTGTATTGAAAATGATCAATTACTCTATTAAAGATCTGCTGTATTTATAGAGGATTGCTTGACATATATAGCTGCACTGACGTCGGTGTGTTTATATAAACTTTACTTCTGTTGCCAATTCTGAGAGCTTGTGATTCAAGCAAATGTGTTTAGTATCGAACTTTGGAATGTAGTTTATCCTGCACCGGTTTTGCAACAGACATGAATGATGCCTCGCATCAATCGGCTTGCTGGGTCGAGGTTGCTTTTACTGAGCAATTAGATTCACAATTTTACATGATTAAACTGGCAAACATTTTTAACTGCAGAAGGAAGCCTGAATCTTTTGACTTGGGGATGGAGCTTCGGGATGACTTGGGGATTGCAACCACATGGCAATTCCCTGGCCCCAGCCACAACATCCAAGCATCATGGCTGCGAGTTCAGAATAGATTTTTAATTGAATGCCTTCAAATGAACTTGCCTTTATCTTTTCTTCTCTAATAGTTTAAAGTATCTGAATGTGTCTGCCAATGAACTGGAGACAATCCCACCAAGCAGCCAATCAGAAGAGAGCCTAAGCACACTGCAGGAGCTCTATCTCACAAGAAACAACCTGAATGAAAACTGTGCCGCTCTACTGGTGGGCCACCAGAACCTGCGGGTCCTGCATATGGCCTATAACCAGCTGTTGTCCTTCCCTGCCAGGTAACCAACAGCGCCTTTGTAAAAATGTGAACTAGATCAATTTCGGAGATTTCGGATTAGAAGTCGACGTGTTATGTTTGTGAATGTTTGTAGTAAACTCAGTAAACTGGAGGCGCTGGAGGAATTGAATCTGAGTGGGAATAAGTTGAAAGCGATTCCCTCCACTGTGTCCAGCTGCAAGAGACTACACACCCTCATCGCCCACTCCAACCATATCAGTGTGTTCCCTGAGGTCCTTAACCTGCCCGAGATCAAGGTTAGTGTGTCGTAGGATGACCACATGTGAGCACAAACATTGCAGGGTTGTTTAGAGTCAGGCACCGTAGTTTCTGGGAGCAAAAACAATCGACAGTTGTCAGATGTATGCAGTAATATCAATATATAACTATTATTTTATGGCTTACGGAAAGTTTAGATGAATTTGTAATGTAAAATATTTAAAATAGTGTTTTATCAAGCAGCTTTTTAGTATCTCACCACAATATTATTTTTAAAGAGATTGTAAAGCATCTATTCTCGGCTCTAATTGGCTGTTTTGTGCTTTTCATTATTCAGTCCAGGTCATGCATGTAAAAACCGTTGTCTAATGAAAGAAATTAATTACGTTTTTGTCTGCATTTTCAAACATTTCAGCATACGTCTTTAGATGAAAAGAATGTTACGTTACGTACTCATTTCAGTCAAGTGACCCTGAATATTTGTATTTTATGTTTGATACTTTTATGGATATTTTTATGCTTGAATATTTAAATCATTCTTAGTATTCACACTTTATGTTTGTCACCGGGTTTTGGAAATATTTAACCAATAAAAAGTATTAAAGAGTGCTTGTCAACTTTGACCACACAGTATTTAATCATATCAAAAACTTAAGTGTTTTTCCCCTTGTTTTGAAAAACGAATTTGTTCATCCTAAGTTTCAGAAGGACAACAATGAAACTTAGGTCATAAGTGATATAAAGAATATACATCTAAAAAATTGACTTGTATCTAAATCACTAGAAATAAGTGAATCAATGTGACACTGAAGTGTTTCCTCGTGTCCAATGCGCATCGCACAATACTCATTATTCAATCAAAATGTTTTTAATCAAATTGTTGTGCTATAATTTGTAATTAAGAAAATTGTGTTGCACTACAAAATGCGAGTTACAAACATCTAAATGATGTAAGATCTCAGGACACCCCTTAAATTTTTATCTTTTTTAAACTGTAAGTGTATATCGTCTAAAAGTATTGGATGTTTACCCGCAATATTGGTTTTTCTGTGTGTGTAGCTAGTAGACGTGAGCTGTAATGACCAGACGGAAATCCTGTTGCCGGACTCTCTGCCCTCCACACTACAGGAGCTGGACCTCACGGGCAACAGCAGTCTAATACTTGAGCACAGAACACTTAACCTCTTCAGGTGAGACACGACAAACAGCGCTCCACACCCCAGACCTGTCTCCTCTCATTATCCAACTGATAAATATTAATAAGCTGTTCGTGTACAGACAGACCCAGATGGTTAACTGCTTTTTGTGTCGGTTTTCTCTCTCTGTCCACCTGTCTGTCCTCTCTATTCCAGTCACATAAGTACTTTGAAGCTGGACCAGAAACCAGCTGTGACTGCGGGAGACGTGCAGGGCACGTCCACCCTGTGGGATCATGGCTACGCTGAGATGTGCGGTCAAAGGAACAAGTGAGTAATGTCTGCAGACGTGACGGATTCAGAAAGAATAAGTGTGTGCTAGATATAATATTATAATTTTTCACCGTCATGACATTGTAAACCTGTATACGATTCTTTCTTCTGTGGAACACTAAAGAAGATATTTTAAGAAATGTCTCCGTAGTTTTGTGTGCACACAGTTGCTTGTTATCAACTTTCTTCAACATATCTTCTTTTGTGTTCTTAAGAAGATAGAAGGTCATACAGGTTTAAAATGACAATTTTCATATAGATGCTGCAGTTAGCTAGAGGTAAGAATAAACAAGGATCTTGTTTTTAAATGCCGAATGCTTCCCATAGGCTTAAACACGTTTCTACATGTTTAATGTGACCTTCGTGTGCCCGGCACCCCCTGTGAAGGTCATTACCTCCACGGTTTCAAAGCAGCTGGGTTCAAATGTCCAATCCTTTCTTATTGCCCTTCCTTCGCTGCGGGGATCACTTTTTGTGTGTTTGTCAGAGAGAGTTTGTATTTGCGTATCCATTACCATTTGAATGTGCTTGTAATGTAATCTAGAAAACAAACATTTTACAGTAATTCATCTATTGCGATCGGGTATTTGCTTTCTTTATGTGCTTATTAGGTTATGTGTGTCTGTGCTGGCCGTGGATCGCTTTGGGGATAGTACAGAGGCAGCTTATGGGATTTTTGATGGTGACCGTAATGAGGAAGTTTCCAGGCTACTGCAGTGCACCATGGGAGATGTGTTATCAGAAGAGATACAGCACTCCAGCGTGGACAGTGTATACATGTGCAGCACTTTTCTTACGTCTCATAGGTGTGTTTTGGATTTAATCAAAATCAGACTAAGTGTTGATTAATGGGAAAAGATCAAAAACATAATATGCTTTAAAGGTGCTGTGTGTGATATTAAGGAGGATAATGACAGAAATGCAATATAAAATACATAACTATGTCTTCAGAGGTGTATAAAGACCTCACATAATGAAGCGTTATGTTTTAATTACCTTAGGTTGAGCTATTTTTATCTACATACGCCGCGGGTCCCCTAGATTAATTTTGCCATGTTGTTTCCAGAGTAGCTCTAAAGGGACTATCGTTCTACAGAGAGCGTTTCGTAAATACGTTATCCCCTGCTTCAAAAGGGATGGGTGAGCCATGGAGTGAACTGTTACTTGCAATTTGCAACCTCTGAAGTCTCCACATTGCACCTTTAAATTGTTAAACTGACAATATAAAAAACAGGAGTACATTGATTTTTCATCTGGGGCCACCACTGCACATTTAATATTTTAAAACCATAAATGATATGAATCTGCAACGTAGAACATCGAAAAAAAGGACACGTTGCAGTGTTGCAAAATGATCTTTATGCAAAATTATTTAAAATATCAGTAGTGTTATGAGCAACTAATTCCACATGTGCCCGGATAGCTAAACAAATAAAAAGTTCATTTTTCTTATTTCTGCAGAAAACTTGGCATGGCAGGTCAAAAACTAGGTGCCTCTGCTTTGCTCTGCTACATCCATCATGAGTCATCTGAACCCGGGAGCTACTTCAGCCTCACCGTGGCCAACGTGGGCACGTGCCAGGCTGTGCTTTGTAGAGATGGGCAACCTCTCGCCCTCTCCAAGGTTTTCAGCCTAGAACAGTGTTCTGAGGAGATGGAGCGTGTCAAACTGGCTAAAGCTATCATTACCGAGGTATCGATTATGTTGAATATCTGATGCTTTATCTGATTTCTGGCTTTGCTGGAAAACCCACCTTAAACTGGTTAGCTTTGCTCATGAGCTTTATGTTCTTATCTGTAGGATAACAAGGTGAGCGGCGTGACGTGCTGCTCACGGTTACTTGGCTGTTCCTACCTTTTTCCTTGGGTGCTTCCCAAACCCTGTGTGCACACGGAGCCTCTGTGTTCCCAAGACGAGTTCCTCATCCTAGGAAACAAAGCTCTCTTCCAGAAGGTTTCCTACCAGGAGGCGGTAAGCACCGTGTTAGCCGTCAGAGACCCACGCGCCGCTGCCAAAAAGCTCTGCACGCTGGCACAGAGCTACGGCTGCCGGGACAATGTCGGAGCTGTCGTGGTGGCATTGCACATCGGGGAAGACAGCTGTACGTGCGAGCCTCCCCTCTTGACTGCGGAAGCTCGAGGACCACCGGCTCCTACGCCTTTACCGATCACAGTATCCCCCGGAGACCCCGCCACCCCGTCGTCGAGCAGCGGCATTGTGTCAGAGTTCAACAGCGAAATGTCCGCCTCGGAAGTAGGCAGCGAGGCTGGGTCCACGGCATCAGATGAGCACCCATCTTCAGGTCCGACTGCTCGCCCAGAACGCCGCTGCAGTTTGCACCCCGCTGCTACGTCGTGTAACGTAGTTCCAGTGACGAGCTTGGGGCCTGGGGCTCATCCGGCTCTCTTTCAGCGCCAACCATCCAGCGCCACTTTCTCCAGCAATCACTCCGACAACGGACTCGACAGCGACGACGAAGCTCCCTTGGAGGGCGTTATCTCGAACGGGAGCAAGCTAGAAGTCGAGGTTGATATTCACTGTTGTGCTTTTCAGCTGCGCTCCGGACCGTCGGAAAGATCCAAGGACCTCGATGGCCGCCATGACCTGCGGGGCTCGGACTTTCCCAAAAGCAGAGTGCGCCGCCAAAATAGCGTGGTGGTTTCCGCGACCAACGGATGCCTGCTGGCTGTGTGTGGGAGGGAGATTACAGACCTGAAGAAGTCTCCCTCCACCTCCAGCCTTTTTGGAAAAAAGCTATCCAATGGCTCCGTAGTGGCTCTGGAGGACAGTCACAATATCATTGAAGTAGCACTCGAGGCTCCCAAAAAGAAATCAGGGTATTTTGCCGCCCCAGCTCAACAAGACCCAGAAGATCAGTTGATCGTACCGCCCAGTCTGGAACAAGATGTACGAGAACAGCTGAGAGGGCCATAGTCCGGTAGTTCCAGGACCACCTCCTCCTTCGTCACCGCCGTCGGCAAGAGACCCTAGCTGGGACCACCCTACCACCGTCCTGCAACAGGATGTCTATGACACAGCTCTGTAGCAGGACGGCACCTCTGTGTCATAGTGCCACATCGAAAGGCAAGCTCTTGCTCTTCCTGCCAAGGAGATATTGTAGTTCTTATTTAGCGCCGTCATCGCGTGTGGGTCCCTGCATGTGCATTCCTGGGCCGATCCGTGGTGGCGCAAGCCATGTCCGGATCATAGAAAGGAAGAAAGTGCACACGTTTCAAGACTGATGAAATCGTGAAGATTGAAGTCTTGAAATACACAGGCTGTTTCTGACCAAAAACCTCTGCACGGAGGACCTTATACGTCACCATACATGAGCTCATTAACACATTTGCCCTTTATTGCGACGGTCACAGGCTTAGGTCGACTTCGGTCGGTTTCGGTCATCACATTTGCCTTCTGGCGCTAAATGCTATCAGCTAAACTGAGACCAAAAGATGAGAAAAGTGCCTCTTGAAGATTAAAAGATGGGTTTTAGAGAGGGCGCAGTGTTCTCCGAAGGACAAACAGATCGCTGTTATGCAGGAATTTTTTTGAAGTTGTGAGTTTGCTCTTCTGAACTTCTCACTTGCCTCCCGACAAAGCCATGGGGACGTGAGACAACAGGAACCCAACATTCAAAACCTGCGAGAGAAAAGATGGAGGTCAGAGAGAGAAACTCATAGTGAGAAGACTAGAAAGACCTCACAAAACCTTAATTTGAACTGTCTCGGGTTGTTTCAAGTACTTTTGAGTGTGCCATGAATATGACAGAACTCCATTGCATCACGGCGTGAACATGTCTCAATATTAGTTTTGCTGTAGGTGATTGAGCTTGAGTTTATTTTCATCTCATGGAGAAAAAAAAGTGTATGAAGATGTACAGGGTATATTATGTTGTATTGTGCTGCGAGTGTGGAAGAGTGTTCTTTATTTTGCAATGCAAGTGGTATGCTTAAGAAAAAGTATTTATAAAGTTTTATTTTAATAAGAGGATCTAAAGAATGAATGGGTCATTGGAGTCAGCCATTGCCACAATCAAATCATAAGGGAATATGTGCAGGAAAGCACCATGCTCGTGAGGGGACACCTAGTGGTGATTATTTGAAACAACAGTCATTTTGTAATGGTCTCCCTGTGTATAAAGCAGGCTAGCAGATTGTGAATAATGACCTTTCAATAATACATTTAACCTTTTCATTTAAAACTGGAATTAAAAACAGGAAGGATTTTTTCTGTTAGATTTAAAATGCTGCCACACAAAGTCCACTATTCCATTTGCCAATGTATGATGTTCAGGCCATCAGCACATATTTCACATCATGATTAATCCATACACTCATTATGTTTATATCATATTTTTACATGCATAAAGAAGCCAGAAACAGTTCCAATGGACGTTAAAACGTTGATGTACGCAAAACAAACAATGAATTAGCATCCACATTAATAATGTTTTTGACACTTAAATTTCGAAATTCTAATCAAATCTACTTATAAATTATAGGTAAAGATTTATTTTTGCATTCAACTGTTTTCTTCACTGTCATGTGCATGCTATTTGTGCCAAATGTGCAAACAGATCTGTGTTTGTGTAGGAGAAAAGTAGCAGCATGATAAAAATTTGAAGCCCTGCTTTTACAGTAATATCTTTATCTTGGAAGACTCTTGAATTAATAGTTTACCGATATAACATCTTGTGCATTTTGAAATCTTTGGAAAGACACGTTTGTCTGTTATATTACAATTAGCTGCTGACCAGAAGCTGTAGTGCTTGTGCCAAACGACATGTAAAAGTGGCATTTCAAATGAGGTACATTTTATTTTATGTTAGACGAATCTGGTATGACATGTAGGTTTTTCTGCATTTGCCTTAAAACTGGTCTGCATAATTCACTTTTGACTTTAATTGAGTTGCAGTTCCAATTTTGCTCTTAAATATGTGTAATATATTTTGCTGGAAATCGCAAAGATCCCAAGAAATCATTTAAAGATGTATGCTTAAGTACAGTATTGCGCAATAATTTAAAGGGTTCTAAACCGTCTAATCATTTTATAGAAAGCTCAAAGAATCTATAAACATATTTCATCAGCCAGTTTGTAGATGTCTCGCCCTGAGATGCTTTTAAACAGCATTGAAGGAGTTTTGATTTATTCTGAACACTTATTGGCTACTTTCTTCATTATTCACTTTAAGTGAAGCCTATCGAAAGCATTTTATTGAATACAATTTTAGCTTTCTGATTAGAAATAAATTGACATGTTTGCACAATTAGATTATACAGCCGTCATCAAGCCACCTTACTAACAATCCAAAGGGACCTTAGACCTGTTTATTCCTATGACATCATCTGCATTACTTGATGTTGTAAAATGGTCGCATCACTTAATTTGATTAATCGGTATTATCTATTGAAAATAAATCCTAGATCAAATATGAGAAAATAATGGGAAAACTATTGGCATAAATATGTGTTGGCGTGTGAGGACAACAAAACTATGTTGTTGAACAGTGTCATTGTGTGGTATTCTGTCTATACTATCATCATGTTGAAATGTTTAATTGCCATATTTGGACCACCGTTATGTTGTATTGCTTAATCAATTGACCGAAACTTGGTTAAACTAAAAGTTCTTGGAAATACACATTTTCTGTGCATTTCAATATATTCAGGATATATTAATATATTGGAGATATTAATCCATTGAGTTTACGTTCATCTGTCAAAAGCACCTGCTATGATGGGACTTAATAATATGCTTAAGGGGGAATAAAAGCACAGTTATATGGACACACTCTCATTAGATGTTATTTTTGACGGAATATTTCATTATTTATTATATTATAGAGGATATATAGATTGTTAGATGGAGAAGTGGTTGCGCAACACCACAGAGAATCAGTTTAGCAGGTTATATTTTGCCTTTAAAATGACCCTGCTCGGAAATTTAATACAATTTATAATCATACATATTTTTCAGTGTTGTTAGTTAATGGTGATATGTGTTATTATTTAATTTTTTAATTTATTAATTCCACAAAAAAACATTGCTGTGTTTGAGCTTAATAGCAATGTCTCAACCTGTGAGTTTGGGAAACTACATACTTCTGATTTCATCACACTCTCACCTTCGAACCACTGTTTGTCTCACGGTGTATACAATGTATGCAGAAATGTGTATTTTTTTTCCACACCGTGTCAATCTTGATTTCTTTTACTGTATGTGACACTGAAAGCATTTACCATTAAGTCTGAAAATGTGTGCAGTGTGTGAGAGAATGGTTGGTGGTGCATGACCTGTGTGTTGTAGAAGATAATACTAGTTAGAATGAAGAAACACTTTGTTTAATCTGGTGTATTAATGGACATTTGCACATATTCACGGTTCGTTTTGAAAAGACATGGATTCAGATGATGTTCCTGTTGTTTGACATGTGACCAAAGCTTGATCTTGTCATTATTTGTCTTTTTTTTTTCAAGAGATGCTTTAATATGTCCTCGCGATGCCAAGAAGCTGAGGTTTATTTTTGTACTTCATTGTTTCATGCAAATTCATAGGTCCTCTAGGATTAAAGGTCTATAGTAAACTGTCACCCATCTAAGTACTATCTTTAAAGATATGTATTTAATGTGAGAAGCATGCCCTCTATAAATGACTATATATACATATAAATACATATATTATATAAAGAATATATAATGTGATTATTTGTACAAAATGTACATTTTCGTTTATATGAGATTGTTTTCATATCTAAAGCACTGTATATTCTATTTTTAAGTTTATATTTAAGCATGCAGTAAACTGCTGTTTATTTTCATTGCGGTGAATTGTTCATTGATTTAGTTAAACAACATGTGAGGCCTCTTGCTGTTTGCCAGCTAGGACTGTACTTATTTGGATTTTTAGAGCGAGTGGTAAATCATTCTTTCATTTGAGATGCTGCTACAGTATGCTTAGTTTCGAGCAGAAAGCTGTATTTTTAATTAACTTTTCAGCCAAGTAGCAATAAATTTTTTACTGTGATATGTCTTACATTTTTTTCCATTTTTACGAGGCTTGTGTGTCCTTATTTTTTCCAATGTCAAGATACTGTATAATAAAGGATATCAAAAACAACAATTGATCCACATTTAAGAATACAAAAAACGTTGCTTGATACATTAAATCTTAAACATATAATAGTGGTATTTAATACAATTGTGTTTTTATTTATTGATAAATGACTGTGAAGTATACATATAGAAACAATTAATAGAACTTCATACTGTATGTGAGACATTTGTACAAAAAAGCATTAAAAACATGTGCAAAAGACAGTTATGTTAAAAATGAGTGCCAACTTCTGGTCATTGTTTATAAAATATACATCAGTAAATCAAATCTATTTCTAACATTGTAACACCAGTAACTAAAACATTAACATGTTTTATCAAATCTCTCCTCTCAACATTTGAACTTCTCAGAGGTTTCCGTCTTCTGTCGGTCTCTGCTTCATCTTCCACACTCTTCTGAATGCTCTGATGGCCAGCACTGCACTCAAGGGATAAATAATAATTCCTAGCACACCGAACAAGCCCCCTGCTATGTCTGCCCCATGCAGATTGCACTCGAATCCCCTGTGACCTTTGCTGTTATACATCGCTTCCCTTTCTTTACAGATGGTGTTGCTGTAGATCTCCTGCAGCTTTATGAAGTAGAAAGCCACGGCGGGAATAAAACCAAGACCTATGAGCGCATCAACCAGTGCTTCGGCAAGCAACAGAGGAGGGAAACGGTACGGCATGCGAAACACTCCCAGAGCCAACATGGCACAGGCGTAAACCATTAATGCCCCGCCGCATGCCATGCTGAAGACGTAAGGCGGCAGCTTGAGCTGGTAAAACCGTTTATCGAGATCCTGTACCTTCTTAGCGTCGTCACCAGTGAACGCATTGGCTCCTCCGTAGTAATACTGGTACAAACCGCCCAAGCTGGCGATGTCCTTGTATTGACCCGAATTGCTGTGAGAAACTCCAGAGCAGATGACGATCAACAAGTTTAGGAAGAATTCCATCACCTGACAAATGCCTACAGAAGATCAACATAGAGAGTGTCAAATATAACTTTGATACAATACTAGACAAAGGTTTGGTTAGTTGGATCCTTAAATAGATTTACCTCTGCTTGTGGTGATGTATCTTAAGTTGTAAAGTGCATCTCTATGTTGTGGTTCACTGTCATCATAGTATGATGTTGTTGTACTGGGCCTACAAATCAACATTTAAACACAGCAGGATATCAAAGAATGTCTTATAATTCACTGAGCATTTTAGAAGGTGCCATTACTTACGCTGCCTGATTATAATGTCTGTCGTCCTTGTGTATACGGGGGTCCTCCCTGTGTGTGTAAGCATCTACATGTTTACTTCTATGGCTCTGTGATTTACCCTCCCTATCATGTGGTGTTCTTTCCTCTTTGTATCTTGCATCCGGTCTGTGATCCCGTCCCCTCTCTCCAGCTCTCCGTTCTTGACTCAAGTAGTCTCTGTTCCTTTCGTTGTAATGCTGCTTTGACTCCGGCATTGCCTAAGAAAAATGATAATTTACGTATTTTTGGTTAATTGTGTGACAATATAGATAGTGCATGGATATTATTTTGTGTTTAAAAAAGCAATTGTTTCTCAACAGTCTAAGTTAAACAATCACCTTTAGATCTCATTGCCTTGATGCATCTAAAGCAGTGGTTCCCAAACTTGGGGACCCCTAGGACTAGAAGGTGCCCGAAGGGACAGTTTTATATCACTTTATAAAATATAGAATTTGCCATAATAAACAAGGTTACACGAATTGAATTATTGAAAAGGTTCTGGTTTGAGATTGTAAGTTTGAGACGAGTTTTGTGTCCTGCATGCAAACATTTTGATAAAGAACGAGAAACTGTGATTTAAAGAGACCGTTCACAGGTCGTTACAGTTAGCCAAACTGATGTGATTGAGCTTTAACAAGTTAAAAACTTCTTGTGGTTTTGCGTATTTGATAAACGTAATGCTGTTCAGGTCAAATCAATATTATGTGCATTTATTCGGGAGCTTTCTCTCGGTCACATTTCCTGAATCTCATCAAAGTAAAAATGACACAATGATAAGGTATGTAAATCCGAATTGCAACTCATTAATAAAGCAATTCATTAGCCCGTATCTTACCTTCAACTCAGAATGAACGAAATCAGCCTCTGAATTGGTGATTTATCAGAGTTTCGGTCAGTTGTTGTGAGTTGTACACCTGTAATACCTTTCTGGCTTTGACCCCGCCCTACAAAAGCGTCATAAGAGGTGTGCTCGATCTCAAGCGGCGCTGAGCAGACTGATCGGTTGATGACGGCATAGTACCGCTGGGTATCGCGGTACTTTGATGTCACGTATCGATCAGTCTGCGCAGCCCCGCAACACGCCTAAAATTTACATAAAAATGGAAGTTAAAAGCGTTTCATTGTAAAAAGGTCTAAGAACAGGAGCCATCTACAATTTAAATGTAAATATTAAAACGTCTAAATCAATGTATTTATAAAATATGACCAAGGTATATAAAGGGATATTTCACCCTAAAATGAAAATTCGGTCGACCTCTAGTTGTTCCAAAACAAGCATATATTTCTTTTTTCTGTTAATCACAAAGAAAGATTTTTAGAAAAACATGAGATTTTTTGGGCACCATTACCAAAATAGAAACAATACAAATTTTTTGTATGTCCCAGAAATCTCATTTGCTAACATTTTTCCAAGATTCTTAATAGTAAGACATAACATAAATGAAGTACATATATCAGGAACAAGTGAAAGCGCTTAGTCGTGCAATATTTTCAGAAACAATGATAACGACAGCAGGCCTCCTTTTAAAAAAGCATCAGAAATTAAATCTTCAGGGAAAATGTTTACCAAAATAAGATTGATACAAAACAACTCCTTCATAGTGTGTAAACTAAGAATAATATTATTCACATTTTTTGCTTCATGTATTTGAACGTGCGCGTCATTTTCGCGCGCCCACCCTCCTGGCCAGACGTCACCGCGCGCTCTCGAGCCACTCGCAGTCGCAGGCAGCGCCACACACAGGCGCGAGATAAAGATGGCGGCGACGGTGGGTGAAACAGCGTGATATGCTGGAGTAGTGGCGCTGAACTCGAGAAATACAGCTGTGTGACAAACCATCGCAACATGGTAAACATGTCACATTAGGTGTTTACTGGTAAAACCAAGTACCACAAACTCACCTCACCCCCCTTCCCCCTGTGAAAACATTCATCTTGTAATCGCGGAGAAGCCTCACCGGGAGCATGGCTTCGCGGAGTAATCAGGTAGGGGACACTTTTTGGATCTTTTGCACATGCTCGTGTCAAATACAGATCATACACTTTAGGATAATAACATATTACAAAGTGGCTGTTCGCCCCACGCGATGCTTTCCGTGGGACTCTAAGGTATGCGCGATATGTCATTGTGAAGCTCATTGAATCATCCTCAGCATGCTTGCAGGCCCACAGCCTCACTCACGCGCGTATTCGAGCCTCTCACGTTCGCGCAGCTAGCTCGAGCAGGCCTCGCGAGCACATTGCAACAGTCACGTTCAGCTGTCACCAGGCCGCGCGTGAAGGTTTGCGGGCGAGTGTGCATTTATCCGCCAAGAGTTTGTATGTGACCCGCTCGCGCTGCTGCAGCGGCCTGGCCACGCGCGTGCTCATTTAATAACGGTTATATTAGCAGGCTAATGTTTACCTCAGTGAGAACATGCGACGCTTTTGATGACATTTATATCGGATTTTACACTTCTGACACGCGCGACCGAATGTAGTAATAGAGTTTGAAGTATGTATGTGAAGTGTCTGCAGTTAAAATAAGTTGAACGGAATCGTGGCGTTTGCTTAATGCAACGTTAGTGAAATAGGCCTGTTGATTTGGGGGGCGGTATCGCTTCCCGTCGCGATTCTCATTCAAACTCTTTCGTTAAAGTTTTTCAGCATATAACGCTAGTTCGTTTAAAACGACACTTCGTTACCCTCGCGTGTTTTCATTCGCCGCAGACTGTTTTTTAGGCTTAAAGTTAGCTATAACTTTAAACGTGCTAGCATGTGAACTCTTCTCGTGAAGATGCTACATCATTGTAGCTCACACTGTTAGCCACATACTGGATGGCAATGTCAGTTTCAAGCACTTCATTGGCATTGGACATGCAGTATGTACATACATGAAGAAAAAACCCTAAGATTAAGTACAAATTGGGAAAAATGTATAGGCTGCTAGTATGTTTATTTATTTGACTGATACTTTAAGCCGAATAAAATAAATGATACATTTAACCCCCAAGAGCTGAATGTAGCAAAATGTAGCCATATTAACATCAATACTAATGCATTTACAGAAACAAACTGGTCTTTTTTAAGTGATGTCTTCAAAACCTGTTTACTTTCACTTTAATGCCATGTGGTACAAATGTGTGGTTTCTAATGGCGAGTATTATGAAATGTTTTGACAGGGTCGACTGTTGTGTTAAAATAAGATGCCTAGATTTACAAAGCTTAAACGTTGTAATAATTTTTCGCTTTGTTTAGGCTACCTGTCAAAATAGTTCGGGGTATGTCACACAACTCTAAGAATATGCTTAGTTTTCTTTAAACTTTGTCCTTTTTTAAGTCTTATGTAAGCGCAGAGGTTTTTTTTCTAAACAGCTGTGTGTAATTGTAATAAATGGTTACTGTTGTTCACATGTTATGGTTATTCTTTATACACAGTTATGGCTGTTGTGCCGCAACTGAAGCAGTTAACCAAACCAGAAAACGGCAAAGTTCACAAAATTGTGAACATGAATTACTATTGTTTCCCCTGAGAGCAGCGGGATTCTCCAACAGGCCACCATTTTATTATGCCGCCAGCTAACAGTACTTCTAGTACTGATGACAATAAGTTAAATGGTTGAGAAAAAATGCACAATGCTGTTGGAATCTCACAACTTAAGAACAATAGCTTCTGATTTAATCAATCTTTTGGCATCATGCTTGTATCTCTAAGTTTTTGGTCATATGGTTACCAGTGCTATGAAAATGTTGGAGTGAATACTTTACATGGGATTGAAGGAGATGAATACTGAATGAATGAAGCTGTCAAAGTAAGGTTCAAAATATTGCAATTCCGTGTGTCAGTTTATGATGACTTATGAGGATATCCCTCAGTTGTATCCTAATATAGATAAATGGAGGGGACTCGGGCAGCTGATGGGCACTCTCCAAGTATGATGACATCTGTTTTATACTTGGTAGCCTGTGCTTTGGCATGGGGGGCCATGGCAACTCTTTTGAATGGTTCTCTTAGCGCTGAATTAAAACTTTAAGCATTGACCTTTATTTTGTGAATTGATTTATTTTGCTCCATCTTTGTATACAAAAGTAATATATGATTGATTCATGCATGGCCTGTTGCTTTACAAATTGACTTTCTCGGTGACTGTATAACTGTACATTTGCTAAAGGGTTTAAAAGTCTGGATGCTTGGAGCGCACATAACTACAGGCATTTGGCTGAGAGTAGAAGTGTCATTTATGTTGAGAAGGTCACTGGTTATGCGTTTACCAGATAGGTTAGGTTCGGTTCATTTGTTATTCTTGAACCTAAATGTTGTACTTCAATAGAATGGGTGACAATGACATTTTCCATCGGTTGCTTCATACGCATCAGTTAGGCAGTTCCTCTTTGATCTTTTTCAGTAAAACTTGCATGTTTTATTATCAGAACATGTTGAAGTAATGCAAATAGTTAATTTGTGATAATCCCCATTCAAAATCAGCTGTAAGGGAGAGTTTAGTGTGGTACGTGCGTGCTGCCTGTCGAAAAAGGGGCAAAGAAAAATGCTTTCTGTTGTGATTGTAGTAGCCATCCAGAGGCCATCGGATTACTGCTTGCTGTTTGTGGTGCCATTTCAGCAATGTGGTTTTCAAACAGTTACATGTGCTTGAACTGCAGTTTCTTTTTTTCATGGTCTCCCTTTTCATCCTGCTAGTGTCGAACATGAAGGGAGGATTACGTGCATGTGTAGAGAGCATCGTTTGAGTTTCACCTCGGTCACTTTCAGGCTGCCATAAAGATTTGCATGGCCATTTAATTACTTGCGAACGCGTGGATGTCAAAAGCAAAGCATGCTTTGGGCTTTACTAAGTAACACGTCGTTGTGAGTAGTTAGTGCAAGAGTCTTTGAGTTACACAGTTAGTGCTTGTAGGATTAAGATAATTATAGCCTGCAGGGGAAGCATGTTATCTACAGGACAGTCTGACCATTAAAGGACCAGATGACCTGTATTAACTAAGCGAAGGACAGTTAAGGGTTCAGCCTACAGCAAGTTGCAACATCTAAGTTAAGAAGGTAAATAGTTTTTTGTAAAAACATCCTGGTTTAAGAGATTGAGCCATTTGTTTTCATGACAAGTAAACTGTTACTATCAAAACATTGCTCTGAGCATCTTGAATTGGCCAACCAAGCAATTTGGGCTTAACCAAGAAAAACCTGTTTGAAAACAATTGGTTTGGAGTTTGGTGCCTCTAATGGCACACAATGTTGCATGCTTTAGTTTTAAGTAGTTTGTATGCCTTGGGCGTATGTTTTCATCTAAAGCAGTTGTCACCAACATTTTTGAACCCATGTTCCCAGACCTCAGAATTGTTGAAAGGCCAGATCTACCACTCAAAAAGTTGAAAATAAAACCAGCCCAGATTGAACCTCTAGCTTGAGGCCTTTTATTAGGGTTCGAGCCCGAAGGGCTAGAAACCTATTGTATTTGTTAGTTTTATTCTTATTATTATTCTGCCCTAAAACTGATGCTGCAGCCCAAACCGTAAGACCGACAGAGCTGAGACTTGGTCAGATGGTAGTAGTCCTTGTCGCTACTCAGATACACGGAGCCAGCCAAATCGGCCCATAGGTGGCGCTACAACGATGAAAAGCGCGTTTGCGCCTTATACTCCTAAACCATTGGTCGCACACCCAAGTGTCTTATATCAGTGTAATCACTGGCTCAAAACTTAAAAAACGTATATCTCCGATTTCATTTCCGGTATGCAAATTTTTTCGCTAATTTGCATTTTATGAAAAAAAAAAAAAATGAACTAGTCCCTGGATTTTTGCCCTATCGAAACCAAACCAACGTTGATGAATTCTGTGGAGTGTGAATGTAAATAGTTATCGAAAAAAAGTTGAATTTTCTGCTCACGGCCGCTAGGTGGCGCTAAAACGTCCAAACCGGAAGTGGCATATTTAGCTAAAATGGCCATAACTCGTGAACTGTTTGAGATATCTTCATGGGGCTTGGAACATATGTGTAGACCCTCAGTCCGGAGTTATAATAAAAAAAATGTGGCGTTTGGCCACTAGGTGGCGCTATAATTTGAATGAGCTAGAAAATGGCTATAACTACGCAACCCTTTGCCCGAATGACTTGATAATTGGTATGGTGGGTCTTTGTCTCATGCTTCATGAATATCTAAAAGGACATTGACGTATGTCAAAAAACATGGCCGCCATTGGCCAATGAATTTTGAGCACTCATTACACCGGGTAAACGGAGGCCGATCAAAACGACACTCGCTGGGCTTATTCATCTCAAGGTCCTTAAGGTCTGTAAGAAATGTGAACTCATTTGGCCACCGGGGGGCGAAGTAACGCTTTAGTAGTGCTTAAACATTTGTGTATCATGTGACACTTGACATATAACCAAACTATTTGTATTATATGATAGATCTCCTTATTCTAAACAACTTTGCCTCTAGAACAACTTCTGTCGATCAAATGGTTTGTGAGTTATCGCAGATATTGATAGAAACCTTTCTTCGCAAACTTGTCCCTGAGTTTTTGACCGATCAGACCCAAACCAATGTAGATGACTTGTGTGGAGTGTGAAGGTAAATAATTATCAAAAA
This sequence comes from Triplophysa dalaica, assembly GCF_015846415.1. Classification (NCBI taxonomy): domain Eukaryota; kingdom Metazoa; phylum Chordata; class Actinopteri; order Cypriniformes; family Nemacheilidae; genus Triplophysa; species Triplophysa dalaica. The sequence continues at coordinate 5,622,369 of NC_079542.1, forward strand.
AAGTTGAAATTTCCTTTCACGATCGCTTAGGGGCCCCAAAATAAAAAAATGGGCGGAGCCTATCACATTTAAATGGCCTCAAATCAACAACGGTTTAACATTTCAGCAAGGGGCTCAGGAAATATCTGGAGACCATCACTAGGATGTCACATAAAAAAGAACGTGGCGTTTGGACACTAGGTGGCGCTATAATAATAAAAATGGCAAAATGCACATGTCTTTTGGTGGCCTAGACAACTGTTCGTCACGTGACATTTGAGTAATACACAAACTATTGATATCAAACGATAGATCTCCTTATTCATAACAACTTTGCCTCTTGAACCATTGATGTCTATCAAATGGTTTGTGAGTTATTGGTGATGATTTAAAAAACTACTTTTTCAAACTTGTTCAAGGATTTTCAAGCAATTTCAAAATTTCCACCTCAGTTCATTTCTTTGGACTCTCTAGGTCAATAATCATCAAAATCATGTTGAGTTTTTTTTTGTTTTGTGACCATAACAGGGTCCTTTATTATATTAGCGTGAAACGAGTATGTTATATGTCGATACTCCTTAATAAATAATCCAACTTACTTGCCATTTAGTACTATTATACATATTATGACACTTAACAAGCATGCAAAATGTGATGCTCATAGGAAGAGACATTCATTTCGATGGCTTTCTTATAGAGTCACCAGATCACAATGCATGTAGCTTTGCTAAAGGAACGATAAATATGTGCAGGATAAAGGTGTGTAGTGTGCGTGTGTGTTTATGGATATCATTTCCCTCTGTATCATATGAGTTTGAATGCACTGTATAGTTCTGTGTGTCTTGTGTGATCGAGAGTGTGCATGTGTGTGTAATGAAATGTGTCTCACAGGAAGACAGTGTTAGAAATATAATGTATTACACATTAAACGTTGCTCCATATTTACACATCTATAAATATAGCACATGTCTGCTTGCTTTTAAGATGAGTGTTGATATATATATATAACACAGCTTTATTAGATAAAACCAGTTTAATTGCATGTAAACCCAAATTGCTACTCAGCCAGTCACATGGCAGCAGCTCAATAAATTTAGGCATTTAGACATGGTAAACATGACTTCCTGAAGTTCAAAGCAAACATCAAAATGGGGTATATTGTATTATGTGAGGTGTTTGTATAAAATTAAGCATAATTTAAATGCCATGGCATTCTAGAATATTATGAATGTGAATCAATGTATCTATTTAAGATGCTCCTGGCCTTAAGCCTTAAAAAAAATGTATACACGTCTATCATAATGTATGGCAGGTGCCATGCCACATCCATAGCAACTAAACAGGTTAACTTAGCAACCATTAAGCTAGACCTATATCTCTGGAACAGAACATCGTAGAGACATGAGAATTGGTTAATTTCACTCGTCCCTTATCTGTTTAAACCTGCATATGAGTGTAAGCATGCGTGGTCTGTATTAACCGTTGCTGACCATTTCTTTCATTTTTCTGGATATGGGTAAGTGTCATCCGTTGCGGATGTGTTATGGTGCGATTCCTGACCGTAGTCAGCGAAGGCAGTCGACCTTAGTCCCCTTAGACTGCTCGAACCCGATGATTACTGCTTGCAGTTATATTTAAGCCTATAATTGTGGTTCTATTTGAATTACCTGAAATTCTTTGTTCCACTTTTCAGATCCAACTGAGCAAATTCTGTAACACGTAGAGTTGCCACTTCTTGTGCCAAAATGAGGTGAAAACACCAATTCAAACACCAGTTTATGGACTTTAATTCAAACATGACAGCTTGACATTAAAACCAGGTTAAGAATTAGTTTAACAAGATCCCAATTGTTTAGGTATTTGCTGTATAAAGATTTGTTATTTATGATGCATTTATTTGGTTTGCTTTTAAGTAAATACAGTAGATAGATGGTAATGTTATAAATAGGCCCTTATAATCACAACAACGTCAATCATGCATTTTAAATCATTTATCTATTTACTTTTTCCCGTCTAATAATGTCTCTGTTATAATGATCGGTTACACAAAATAGCTAAAGGTCTGACAATGTAGTATGGAATGGGGTATGATATTAGGCTAATTGAAAACATAAATAGGATGGTTTACAGTAGCAGGGGCGTCTGTAGCAGGGGCGACCAGGGACGTCATCTACTGCATGAGGTTGTACTGTAAACTATACAGTTTACCATCACTGACAGCCCCACGGATCATTCACAATTACAACTGATATAGTGTCTACACCAAATGCGGTGCGCGAAGAGACAATAGAAAGAATTAGAACCCATTTTAATTAGAAAATATGTCCACACCGAAAGTGTCGCGATGTGGCAGAACAATCCCATTGAAGAAGCCAGGTGTCGCATTCGCGCATTAAAATACATTCGCGTAAAAGCTTAATTGGAAACTTTTTGGAAAAAACTAAAACTCCTGGAAAACGCTGGATGCACCATCTCCTCTTGCTGACAATCGTTAGTTATATTCGCTGAAGACAGAGAGCCGTGATTCCAGATACGCGGACAGAATGAAATGCGTTCATCCACGCTCGCGGGGCTTGCTTGCACATCCAGTGTCAAAGCACAAAAACGTATACACCAACGAACAAGTGACATTTTTATGTCATATGAATAAACTGTAATGCACCGCAACAATCAAGTGACCTTCCCCAAATGAAAGTTACGCCGCTGCATGCCCGAGTCATTTTGCATGTGATCCCTGATCACCAACATTAGAAACACTGAAGAGCGATCACGCACACTCACAATCACACTGAAATGTACTTAATGATACGGTCTTATTAAAAACTCACGCAGGGAGTCATTGTTTACGATTAGCCATAAAACGATTTATGTAGAACCTGAAAACATATAACCGCTAAATGAAGAGAAAGTGAGATGCGCTGGCAAAACTAAACATTGATAAGGCACAATATATTCATGACTGCAAACTAGTCGCTTCTCTGCAAAATTTGCTGTTTTGAATCAAGAATAAGGCACTTATGCCAACCAGAATCAAGATAACAGCAAACCGCATCGTCTTTTTTGGTCATTGGGCCAACCAGAATCGTGTTCTGAATGTCACGTATAGGCTTGTGAGTGAGTAAGACACTTGGGTCCAATTGACATTCGTCCGAAGTTTCGGTCGCAGAAGCTGTAGTTTACAGATGATATTTAATAATTATTTTAGAGACCGATCTATGGCTGGGCGATATGGCTAAAATTTTAACTCTAATTTTTTTCTGTATTGATCGATAACAATTTTTATTTTGATTCATTAAAAAAATGCATTTTTAATCTATAATAATCTATGAAAAATTTTAAACCAGTTAAAATTAAATTAAACCTTATTAGTCATGTACTGTTGCCTCAAAGAGGATATTAGGCCACAAACCAGATGTACCAGTTCATTCAGTCTCATTTTGACTCGGTTGACGTTGACTCGTTAATTTAAGGGAGTGTTCATTTAATACATTTAACCAATGAAAGGGCTCCGTTACTGCGTACATTCGAACGCTACTGGCTCAGCACCTGCGCATATACATAACGCTGCAATAATGTCTTGCTCTAGTAGCATCTTACATACAAGGTTCAATCTTTTAATGTGCAAACAAACTTATTTCATTACATCAATAAACTGTACAGGGCAGCGCTGGTTTGTTTCATATGCACAAGCTCATGTTAGCAGATATGTTAACGTTGAATATAAATAGTTGTGCTTGATTTTTGAAGTAATTCGCTTGCAATTGCGCCTCAAGTTTGTTATGTTTAACCGGCAGTTGCTAAAATTAGACGCTTGATAGACCGCGTGATAACAACTCGAGGTTAGTTTCACTTTCGTTTCTGCTTTATCGTGTTTTGCTTCTTCATGTAGAGTTATCTTTGGCACGTGCAGTATGAAATGGACTTTGTTACTTTGACAAGCATGCTAAAAGCTGTACGCTGACTGACTGTTGTTGCATTTATTTCTGCTGTCTGTTTGACTGTAAGATTAATCCATATCGAGTCAAAATGCTAATAGCTTATCATCGAAATAAATTCTATTGGGATTCGATATGATATTGTTATCGGCCCAGCCCTAGACCAATCAATTCCCCTCATAATACGTTAATATGTCATCAGGAGCCGCGGGGATTACTTTTGTATTGCAAATTTGTATTTGTATTGAGCCCTGGTCTCTACTAAACTGCTTAAATATTATGTATGCAATTAGGGCTGCAACTAACGATTATTTTAATAATCGATTAATCTGTAAATAATTTTTTCGATTAATCGATGAATCGGATAAAAACAAAAACCAAGAAAAGCATTCATTTCCAACCCTTTATTCAAAAACAGAACTAAAATCTTTAGAAAGTGCACAAGCATGTTGCTCCTTGAACATCCCTGAGCTGTTATAAAAATAATAAAATCAAATAAAAATGGACTAACACAAAAAACATACACATGTATGCTTTACATCTGCCAAATATATAGACTTTTTTTAAATAAAAGTGCCACCTGAGCTGCCAGAACAATAAATAATTTATAAAAACTAAAGAACAATACAAATCAGAAAACTTAACAGGATTTGTTTGAATGTAAGAACTTGTTCTCTACACTACACTACACTACACTGCAGACAGACACTCGCAGATGCACACACTCGCAGACGCACACACTGACAAACACTGACACACACACACACTCTCTCTCTCAAATTCACTTGAAGCTTATTCATTCAATTACTACCATCATTGTAGTAAGTGCAAGCTTCATTTATACACCACATTTTAACAAAGCTTAAGATGACCAAGAGCTATAAAATAACTTTAAAATTAAATTAAAAAGTACAACACACACAAATATATTTGTCAATAATAACCTATATGGGAGAAAGCACAGAATATACACTGCAAAAATTGCTTTTCTAACTTAGTAGTTTTGTCCTGTTGTCAGTCCAAATTAAAAAAAAAATCTTATATCAAGAAACATGTACTAGACACATGAAAAAGCATAAGAAATTGTGTCTTGTTTTCTGAAAAAACACCTCAAATTAAGTGATTGTTTGCTTAAAGCAAGAAAAATTATCCGCCGATGGGGTACAAAAATAATCTTAATGAGATATAATTTCAAACAGAAGTTTTAAGCATCAATTAATTTTCTTGTCTAGTAATCTTGATTTAAGATTTTTTAGATATTTGGACTGGAAATTAGACAAAATTACTAAGGAAGTTTTGCAGTGTAGCAATACATGACAACAGATTGATAAATGAATGGTCCAAAAAAGGCGAGTGAATAAAAACGTGTCTTTAGTCTAACAATGCAAAGTGCAAAGTAACTACACCACCCCTGATTATACTGTTATTAACCAGCTAATGCTAACTTGTGATGCTTGTCAAGCTGGATAACGAGTAAACACCAGCACCAGGGACATTACGTTCTTCACTTCGAAACGGAACAAAAGTAGGATTCTGTAATGACTTAACCTGCTTTTGAACTCCCTTCCTCCTCATCACAGACTCAAACATGTTTGCGTTTCAGGTGCTGGATCATTGCCGCGTTGCTCCCGCCATGTCGCGTTTGCATATTTTGTAGTTAACAAAGTTTTTCTGTTTATTTAGTGTGAAATGCTCCCGCACCTATGATGACTTGGGTCGCGCTGATTTCTCTGCCTCCGTCATGTATCTTTCCTCCGCTCGTTTTTTTATTTTTGCTCCGCCCTGTATATGAGGCGCCGAACTCTGCTAGCATCAGTGCGCGAGAGAGACCGAGTGTGTTTACTTCGCTCCGCGCTCAAATAAAGCTTTTTTTTTAATAACCAAACGTCTCCGCATCGCGCGACACAACGAATCGATAATGAAATTCGTTGACAACTTTTTTACTAATCGATTTTTATCGATTTTATCGATTCGTTGTTGCAGCCCTATATGCAATTTACCTTTGCATGCAATTCAGTTGTTAAAGAAGACAAAACTTTTCAGTTATTATAGGGGATACTGTCACCATGACACTATAAAAAGGCATTTTAAGTCAATCAACAACACTATTTCATCTCTCAATCAGTAGAAAATGTGGTTAAAAACAATACCGCCATGTACCATAGGGCTATGTATTGGCAAATGCCTCCCGATACAATACATATCACGATAATGGGTCATAATACAATATATTGCTATGTACTTCGATACGATACACATTTGCGATATATTGCAATACTTTAAATAGAAAATGTAAAAAGTAGAGCTAGAAATACAACATGCAGTGCACCACCTGGGGTTTTCTGTAAGGATAAGTCTAAAAACATCCCTTACCTATGCAGAGTGGCTATTATGTGCTATGTATGGACCTTAAAGGTTTCCCAAACCTCCTCAAGTGGGTAGCACAGGGGAATAAGGTGGGTCTCGTAAGTCACATGGCTTTTGTGGTGCATTACAGTTAAAACAATGAACATCGGTAGTTTAAACCCCTGGTTCATCTGTGCTGTAAATGCGCCGGTGTCATATCTGACAAAGCACAACAAATGTCATTGTGACTTTTTCGAATAAACTTGTCATCTAATGCACTGCAGTAGCCAAGTGACTTAAATTCTTATGCTTACAAACAACATTATTTTATATAACTCGTTACTCCTTGACTATTTTTTGAGGCCAAAGCACACTCACACATGAGCTTTGGAAGCTCGAAGCGTTCTTATATTTTTCGGCATGCTCACTTCCACTTACTTATGGCCATATGTAAATGATTAAAAAAAATTATCGATAGTAGAGGTTTCACTGTCAATACGCTATCGAAAAAAATAATATTGCGATAGCTACAAGTGTCAATATATTTGCAAAGCCCTAATGTACCGGGAAAACGGTATAAATCTGCAAACACCGTTAACATGTGATTAACATGTGACATGTGATTAGCTGCTGCTCCATTGGTGTCATGCCAAAAGCCTGAAGAAAATAACAATACATCCCCCTTATACCCACTCCCCAAATTTCCTTAATTTTGAATATTAGGGCTGCTCGAGAAATAGAAAATAATGATGATTAGTGCGAATTATCATGTGCAGTTTGTCAGTAAAGTTAAATGCAGTTGCATCTGAAACCCAGACGGTACTATCATGCAGAAACTTCAATTATGCCCCACAGAAGAAGTACCATAGCACACGTAGTTTCAGGAAATCCCTATAGATATCTTTCTATCACTGTTTTTCAAGCCTTCTCGGGTATTTTCATAATAATAAAGTATATTTATAATGATGATGTTTGACGGGTGATGTTATAAGTGACACAAACACATACTGCTTTAAGATCGAGCAGCATTTCTTACTGATCGCAGAGCCGTGCTTCATGGACAAGCTACGCATGAACCTAGGGCTGCAACTAACGATTATTTTTATTGTCGACTAATCTAACAATCATTTTTCGATTCATCTATTAGACTTTTTACCTTTAAATCCTCTGGCATCCTTTCCAATAAATAATAAATGCTAGTATTTTCTTACATTATAAAGCGTATCATACTTTTTTACTCCACTACATTTAATAAATAAATGTTGTTGTTTTCACATTTTAATCCTTGATTACAATAAAATCACTATTTATCACTAATTAAAGTAGAAAAAAAGACTGGGTTTTTCAATGTGTTTTGTACATTGTACTGCAATAAAGGTTAAAAAGATTTAAAAATGTGTTTTTGAAATTCTAGAGCATGATTTATGCTTTGTATATTTGGGGGTGCAACGATACTTCGTAGTACTATATTTCCTACTCACGTGTTATCTCACATATGCGGTAGAGAAAAGTCTCTGGGGGAAAGAGAAGTACAAGATACAATCGGGTGTCTCCACGTGGTTTACAAAAAGCGCTGGTGTTACAAAGCGTCTTAGTTTCCTTCACGTTCGCCGGTTAAACACAGCAAACTGAAAGCGTGACGGCTTTACATTAAAAGATTAAATGACTTGCTAAAGATTGAACCAAGTATGTGACATGTTTGTCAGACCTATTCACTTCCACAGAATTCTGACATTTCACCAAATTTTACAGCAGGAGCATACAGCTTAATGTTTTTAGGGTGGGAAAGGATCTTTGATCATTGTTCCACTTGAAGATCCATAGATCTCATAAAGACTTTCTGAACTGTTTTGTGACAAATCACATGTAAATATATCAAATGAACTCTTGACGGGTAAGTTATTGTAGCAATCTTCAATGTTCAGTATAAAAACCTTCACGGTACACTCTGTAACTGCCCTCAGGCAGTGTGTTACACATTGGCTAAAGTGAGTGCATGATGGGTCTGTCTTTGGTCATGCTTTGCCGCGTAAGGTGGGGCATGAGGGAGCCATATTGCCATGCTGCATGACTATTCAGTTTCCAACGTTTTGCATTCACCCGTCCTGATGTTGCAATCATGATGGCTGCCACGTCCTCATTTACACTCGTGGACAGAGCTTGCATTGTGTTTTATTAATTACAGGGGGGGGGGCTCAATCGAATGCCAAACAGGTTAACCCAGTTCTGTGTCTCATGGCATCTATTTATCATTTGTATCCGACACGGTCAGTCTAATGCTTCGAAAAACCAAGTCTAATGAAATGCATCTCTCTCTTATTCTTTTTTCTTTCCACAGTACATCTTTGGGGAGTTCAGCCCAGATGAGTTCAATCAGTTCTTTGTGACTCCCCGCTGTTATGTTGAGGTAAAAAACGTTACATACAACTCTGTCACACCCTATTAAATTTTACACTGTCTGACATTTGAATATTATATATATATATTTTGGTAGACGTGATTGCACTCATGCCATGGGCTACTGGGAGAATCTTAAAAAAACGGTTCCTGACATGTTTCTTATCAAAAAAGCAAATTATGTTTTGCATAAACAAAACTAAGCCGATGTGTTTGTTTTTAATTGCGATGCTTTAGTTATTAAGCAAGCAGTGTTTAATATGAAGGACACATCGTTTTTTTGTCTGTAGGAATTCAACTCTGCACATGTTACAAAAACTGTCCCTAGGATAGATAACAGATTTACATTAATAGATTAAGGAAAAAAGGTTTTGCTCGTTCATCTGTATTTCTTTTGGCTTCATGTGATTGAGTTTTCTCGTGCACATTTCTTATCAGCTTCCCCCCTTCAATGAAAAAGTCTCCTGCGTCAGTCATCCCTCAGGTAAGATAAAAGCAACATCGCAAGGTAAAAACACCGAATCAGAAATACAGATAAAAATAGCTCTCAAACATTCACTCAAACAGTGGTTTTGTATAAATGTATATATATGTATGCTTTCATATCACAGCTGGAACAGAAAACTCCAAAAAGTCCTATTTATATCACAATGCTTAATGTAAAAGAATGGCTTCATTTGCCAGTGCGTTGATTGTAGACTTCCTTAGACTACATACCCATCTCTGTAGTCTTAATAATGTGGTCCGAGACAGTATCATATTGTCCTCTCGGGTACTTGTGACCTTCACCCTCATCTGTATCAATTATTTAGGAGGTTACTACACTCCTGCTATGCCTTGCATAACGGAATCATTGAGACGGCAGGTTTGCGGTGAGTGTCCGGTCCACTACACTGCGCCTTATTCTTCTGTTTTGGTTGCAGAACTCAACACATAGATCTTAAACACTGACAACTTTCTAAACCTTAAACCTCCTTTATCAACCTTAAACCCTTACTTCTCATTCCTGCCTGCCCATTTAATCTGTGGCGCTTTGCATGTTTAGGTGCCAGGTTTCTCTCTGGCGCATATGTGCATCTACCTGCAGTGCTTGACAGAGTTGGCAGGAGGCTTTTTTCTACGATTCTTCTCTTACAAAACTCATCAGAGTGGAGTGAATCCAGGAAGTGTCTTTTGAGACGTCTAAACAAAACCTTGCTGAAAAGCAGGGTCTCTTGATAGTCCACAACCTGAGTTTGTCCTCCATGCTTTCCTTAAATAAGTCCTTTAAAATGAATACTAACAGAGGAGGTGGTCTTACCTCTTCATTTATCCATTGCTTGGGAGCTTGTGTTACCGTGATGACTTCTGATTGCTTTGATTTTTGCTGATTTCTGGACACTTTTTAAACTCGGATGAATGTCTTATTTCGAGTAATTGTGACTTACATTCACTAACGCTGTTTTCATTCACTTTAAACTGTCCTTCACTGCTTAAAGTCTGTATAGTTCAATACCACAAATACTGACACGGTTTGTCGAGTCAGATTATATGGGTCTCATTCATAAAACATTAACAGATCAAATTTTTTGTGTACATCGTTCGTAAAGTTAATCTAACGTAAACTTTCGGATTCATTAAAATGTTTACGTTTTCACAATTTTAGTTGGTATGAAAGAAATGTACACCTTTTTTACACAGCCATCCAATCACAGTGGAGAATAGGCGGGACAAACACTCAGTTGACCAACCATCATACACAACAATGGAGAAGTTAATATTATTACTGTATTTTCTCATATTAAGAAATATTCTTCAAAATAAGATACTAGTAACAAGTAGGATAACTGTTGCGGATATTTCAAATCGGAGCAACTAAAACATCTCCAGAATAACTTGAGGTGCCTCCAAAGCGCTCTCAAGCGCCACCAGATGATCGTTTTCAGAAGGGCAGCAGGTATTATTTCAGCTGGCTAAAAGCGTTGGTGGACACAGTTTAACTGATAAATTTATTGGTAAGCATATAGCCTATTAGTATCTTATGCATTTATGCAATATAATGTAGCCAAAGCAGAGAATGATGTCCAGAGGATTCCAGCATTCCGAGATGCATAATTTGCGTAGCTGTAATTCCATGAAAGAGCGTGTATGCGCTTACGAATGATGGGAATTCATTAACATTACATTACAACATAACATTGTTTATTCGGAGGAAAGTTTTCGGCTAGGTTTATTTCACGCACAAATTACTCTGAATTTAAGAACGTTTCATGAATGAGGCCCAATGTGTCCAATGCATGTTTAACTCTTTCCCCGCCAGCCTTTAAAAGAAAATTGCCGGCCAGCGTTTTTGAACATTTTCACAAAAATTTGATGGCTCACAGTACATTTTCTGTAATGAATATATGGATAATCAATATATCAAATGACAGAACAGAGTCTCTGCTTTTAACCGTATCTTCGTGTGTTTGAAACATCTTCTTTTTCGCCTCTTAAATGTGGAGTTTCTTCAAAAATGCATCATTTTGATTAAAAAGCTGATATGATTAAAAATGTATTGTCAAAGACTCCGCCCATATTAGACTCGGAACGATGATTAAAACGGATACAATTTTTACCCAAAAAACATAAAATATATGTTCTAGATTCAGAGATTCTGTACTTTTTTTAAAGGTGTGTAACAGCGCCACCTTCTGTACAACAGTAAAAATAAACAATTGCCGTAACTCGTCTTTGGAAGGGAACCGTTGATTTTTAGATGACGAGATAACTCGGGGAAAGAGTTAAAGACTTGATTTTAGTATAGCATATTTAATTTTAAGACCTTATGGCTTGTAAACATGAACAAGGCAAAAATTAAAGTACATTTCATTTGTTGGTGTACTGTCGCTTTAAGAGAACCTGTTTGTTTAATTGCTATATACTCTATAAGAACCCAAGCCCACTGTTTACGTCAATCTAACTGTAATGTTTTGGCCTGCAGGAGAGGACTACCAGCATATCGAGTTTGGCGTGGACGAGGTTATGAGTGCGGAGCCAGTGGCTTTGAAAGATCAACTGTACAACGTGTCCAGCACTCTAAATCCTCAGGCACCTGAGTTCATCTTAGGCTGCCAACCGTCTCAGAAGGCCCTTCCCACAGCCACGCCGGTCACTGACAACCCAGATGGTGAAGAATTGAACTCCCTCTGCTGCGACAACTCCGAAATCTCAGTGCTGGGCGGTCACCAAGCCTGTTCAGACATGGACGGGGTTTCGGGCGGCTTGGGCCAACGAAAGAAAAAGAAAAAACGGCCACCGGGATACTACAACTATTTGGAGGGGTCCGGCAGCAACAGCACCGGAGTGGTCACAGGTGGAGTTGGGGGTTCGGGTCTGGTAAATGGACACACTTCGAACACTCCGGACGACATGGTTGGGGAGATGCTAGCTGAGGCTGAGCTCCTCCCCCCTGCTTCTGTAAAATCCACCCCATCAACGCCCCAAACCGCCCCACTTACCCATCAGAGGACTTGTGATAGCCCTGAGAATTCAACATTGGACTTGACAGACAGAGCTTCTTTGTCTACTTCATCTTCGTCCTCTCAGAGCAGCGGGGTGGCGCATTTTGCCAGGACTGCAGAGCAACACGCAGAACCCCCTGCTTTAGAGAGTCCTGAACTGTTGGGTAATGGAGGGCACAGCCCCTCGTCATCTTCTCCCGTTCCCCCTTCTGCTGCTGTGGCCACATCCACTGTCAACACAATTTCTGCTACTACTGATGAAAGAGAGGCCGAGGGCTCGGGGGAAGCTAACGGACTGCCGGAGACCACCCCGCCTGCTGAAACTGCAGACAGACTCCAAGACTCGTCTGAAACGGGCGATGTGCGGTCGGCTTCTTCTGCCACCCCTCTCCCCGTAGACTCTGAGGTCCAGCAGGTAGTCTTGCCCGCTCCCCCCGCAGCGCCTGTGCCCAACCCTCCAAAATCCTGGGCCAGCCTCTTCCACAATGCCAAGCCTCTTCCTGGAGGTCCTCAGGCTTACGTTGAGGTAAAGAGCGTGCCCGCTGTGGTCACAGTCACTCCCGTTGCCTCCGAGTTGCCTGAGAAGGCAACGGAGGTGCATGAGGGTCCTGTTCCTGTGTCTGAAGATCCTATGGCCCCAAAATTGGCAGGTAGTGTATTAAATTGAATGTATTGCACATACCTATTGTTTCGAACGTTTTTTTCCACTTGAGTGTTCCCACAATTGAGTAAGGGTGTTATACAACAGCCTCGATGCAAAAACAGGAACTTAGGGCGGGATGTTGAGTGATAAGAACAATAAAACATACATTTTGTGGCAAAGGGAGCATGGAACAGAAAATTAGGACTAGTCTGAATCTTAGAAATATAATTCTCAATTTTGTAAAAAGGACCGTTCACCCCTGAATAAAAATGGTCACCATTTACTAACCATAGAGTTGTTCATAAATGTCTTTGTTCTGACGAACACAGAGAAAGATATTTGAAAAAATGCCATACCATAGTAGAAAAAATTTCGATGGTAGTCAAAAGTGCCCCAGAACTGTTTGCTTTGCTACATTCTTCAAAATGTCTTATTTTGTGTTCATGAGAACAAAACAATTTATAAACATGTGGAACAACTCGAAGGTGAATGAAGGATGACCGAATTTTCACTTTTGGGTGAACTAACCTTTTAAAGTGTGCTTTAAATCTGTTGTTTGCATTTCTGTCCACAAGATGGCAGCAGTACCACCGTATTGTGGTGATTTTCAGGCATTGGTCAGCAGCCCTAATGTGTGTGCAGATTACGGACACTTATACCTGGTGTTTTGGGACTTTACTCACAATCATTGTAACGGCCACACTTCCTAATCCTGTATCTACAGTTTATGATGACGATGACATGTATTTTTGCTTACACATGAAATGTTAGCATTACTGCCCATAAGAATCAATACTTTAATATTGTCGTTATTTACAACACATCATAAGTGTTTTAGTACCATTCCAGAAGGGCCCGAGAATGCTTGTTTATTACTGTGTTTTTACACTTGTGATAGCCGGTGTACACCGACCATGGAAACACAGCGACTCCCACCACAATAAATCTAGATCTAGGATTCTCAATTCTCTTCCTAAAATATGAACTATGTAGTCCAAGACGGTTTTTTTAAGGGTAATTGGTGATGACAGGTATTTCCAAATCTCTTGTCATAAAGATGTTTTCCCGAGGTTTTGAACAGATATGCCGCACATTACATTTATCTCAAAGGTATCCTTTCTAGATGTTACGCCTGAGTAAATGTGTCTTTTTTTGTTGCATAATCGGAAGAGTGTTGGCTTGATTGATGGCATTTATATGAGTGCACTTCATATGTGGTTCTCTTCAAGACTGCTAAAGGGAAGAAGATTTGTAATCTTGTGAATCTGTTTCTTATTACGTGTCCGTAAAACTGTGATTGTGAGGAAGTGTGTGTCTTTCCATCAGCATTCCTTTGTCATTTATTAATCTCCAGTGATGTAAGAGAGTTGGACAGACTGTAAACGTTGATGAATCTCTGCTCTTGTCATGACCGTTGGCTGCCCTTGTTTGAGTCTGATGCATTTTTCTACAGAGAGCTATTATGCATTTTGTTGAGGCCTTGCGTTGGATTCCTTTCTTTGCTGCTGTTTGGAGGCGTGACATGATAAATTTGACGTGACCTGGTTTAAATGTACACGTGTTAGTCTTGTTAGTTTTTTGCACGGTGAATGTTTTCAGTCTTCTCTCTGACCTCGTAGAGTCTTCTTAGATATAGTAGCCAACCTTTTTTAATTTGAAGAAAATATTTTCTCGCCGAGAAATCCACGTTACCATGGGAGCTGTGACATTATTTCAGTCTCCCTTCCTAGGCGTGGCACAGAAACTCCTAGTTTTGCCCCCAAAAGCTTCATGTGCATCAGTCACATGACGCACAATGCAAGTGATGGACAACACGTCAGCCGTATTCACTTGTTTCAGACATCATGTTTATTCTTTCCCAAGCATGATGTATTTTCTCCCCTTCCATCAGAAATAATCGAGAATGTGAAGTTGATACACAAGCCAGTGTCTTTGCAACCACGAGGACTGATAAACAAGGGAAACTGGTGCTATATCAATGCTGTATCCTTTTTTCTGGCCTCAGTTCTTCAATAATTTGAGTTGGCTTAACGTTACGGAGTTGATCAAGCACCTCTTGTCTGTTATTTTTTTGTCCTTTAACTCTGAGCTTCAGACCCTGCAGGCCCTCATTGCATGTCCACCCATGTATCATCTGATGAAGTATATTCCACTTTTCAGTGAGGTGCAGAGACCCTGTACATCCACACCCATGATGGATAACTTGTAAGTTTTACATTTCTGTTGATCAAAATTGTATTGTTTGTGTGTGTTCCTGTTCTGTAAGACGTGTGCAAGTCAATGAAACGCATGCTGTCAAAATGGATTTAAAACTCTTGTTTACTGTGGTGTATTGTTTACTGCATGTAATGAAAGATGTGCCCTAATGTTCTCATTTTATTTTCTTTCTTGTAGTATTCGACTTGTAAATGAGTTCAGCAATATGCCGGTTCCTTCCAAGAACAAACAGCAAGGTAAAGTCTCCAGTAACAACGTGATCATGGACCACAAAACCATTCATAAGTAGCATGGGATGGGTATATTTGTTACAATAGCCAAAAATACGGATATTAAAACGATCCATTTTTATTGCATGCTAAAAATCAGGGTATTATGATATTATGTTCCATGAAGATATTTTGTCAATTTCCTACCGTAATTACATCAAAACATCATTTTGTGAGTGGATGCAGCAAAATCGAGAACAAAATTGCCCAAAAAAATCCCTTAAAAGCTTCACTCGCTGCTGCCCACTCTCTGGGAATTATCCACCGAAGTTTTGTATCCATGTAAAGTTTAACGGACATGCAAAAATAATCTTAGTATTTTCAAAGAAATGTAACTTGCTAAACGCAGATTCTATCTAGAGTTTGCCGTAGTTCAAATACGCGTTAAGGTGATGGAAACAGTTGATGTCATAATGAATATGTTGAGAATATTTTTTCATGAAAAACAACAACAACACAGCCCTCAATATTTGTGTAGAATTCATAAGATCAACGTTAAACTTAAATTAGTCCGGCATGTTGGACTTGCAAGTGGGAGATGTCGTGTATAACGTATAAGGCAAGCATAATCATCCGTTAACCCTATTTCATCAGTTCTTAAGCATTTAATAAAACTTTTTCCAACAAGACTCATATCTCTATCTGAAGTGTCCATCACAATAAATTCCCTTCAATATGTAATGCAAAACATGCGACGTGTATGCGTATAGGAACCTTGGGTATAGATTAGGGCTGGGTGAAAAAATAGATTCACATATGAATCGAGATTCAGTCCTCTAGCGATTCTTGGCGATTCACAGATAAAAAAAAAACTTTTCTTGTTAATATAGCAATTGTTGATGTTATTGGAACAAAAAAGCATATTTTTTTGCGAGAGCGGTGAGACATGCAAATTTGGAGTTTCTTTGAGCTTTTATTTCATGAGGAAAGAGGAGAAGAAACGCCAGCCTACAACCCCTGCAGGGTGTGTGTGATAGATAACTGCGTGTCAGTGCGTGGGTCAAATGTTACTGATTTTTCCTGCTGCCACGGACGCGCTTATTCCAGATCTTCATTGACAAGTTTACGCACAACGTGAAAGCATTTCTACGAGTTGCTTTTACTGACTTCTTGAGCCCACGGACGAACGATTTGATATAGGACACTTTAAAACAAAACTCACCGCGAAGGAGTTCAGGAAACGTCATTTATCTGTGGATTACTTTTGACATCCCTGAATCATTTCAAATCCGTTCACAGCGAGAACGAAAGACTGGAGAATATACAATAAAATCACTGAGAACATAACACGAAGCCTTCGATTTTGCTTTAATGTATAACACTGTAAACAATTAAATTACATGCTTTTGGAGAAGCACAATTTCTTGGGTTTCAAATTAATTGAGATTACGGTCTCTTTATTTAGCACCAATCATTACATTTAACATGTTTTTTTTAAGAAATTATAATATTTTGTTTCTATCGACAAATGTTAGTAGTGTAAGGTTATTTCAACGTTTTAAGCCATACATCTCTCTATATCCTGGGTTCCTTATGTTTCCTAAATCGGCTATGTACTCATGGAACGCGCAGAATATTTGACAATTAGCATAACAGATTAACAAATGAAAGGGAAAAACGGGGACAATATGCTGCAGAATTGATTTAGTTTGTGAGGCGCAGCGTTTGACATAAAAAATTATAGGAAAGGACATGACAGAGCGCATCCTGTAAGTTTTCTTTATTTTGTAAAAGCACAATGTTCTGTTTTTAGTGTAAGTGTGCAGTATCGAATGACCTACTCGCATTCCAACATCACAGCAACTTGAAGACCCTCATTATCAAAATAAAATAGTTATTGCCATCATAATTATTATCTGTTAGTTTTTAGTTAAATACATGTACGCAACGGGTCAGCACGAACATTTTCCATTAGGGCTTGAGAAGCGGGATCTGCCAAATGAGGAACCGGATCCGGCTTGGGCAGGCACAAATTAAGCCCTGGGTAAACCAATCGAGAGTGAAAACAAACCTGGTTCTTCTTAACAACGGCCTGCTGATGGAAAACTTTAAAGGCGATTTTCTAAATATTAACATTTTTTAAACCGTCAGATATCAGATTTTTGAATATTATCTCCAACCAATGTTGTCCTATCTGAACAAACCATACCAAGCTAATTCAGCTTTCAGATGATGTATACATCACAGTTTCTTAAAATTGACCCCTTTGACTGGTTTTGTGGTCCAGGGACAAGGGATGATGCAGGCTAATATGTTATTGACCAATCAAAATCATGTATTCCACAGAGATAAATGTATTCTTCTGTGCTTCTTTTCAATAGCTGTTGGAGATAAGATAATGAAAGACGTTAGACCGGGCACTCCGTTTGAACCCACATATATCTACAAACTCCTCACCCTCATCAAATCAAGCCTTTCGGAGAAGGTAAGCGGGATGAAGGTTGAGCTGTTTTCGATAAAGGAATTATAAGTGGATCTCCACTCTGGATTGTGGCAGCATGTTTTGCCTGAGTATTCACCACTTCAGTTTTTCGTGGAAAAGTGGTATGTTTGGCTGTCGCATTGAAGTCACAATGATCGACTGTCTGATGCTTGGCACACCTTGAAGACATGAACTTCCTGTTCTGTCTCTGTTTGTATCTGTCTGCACTTTTACTAATGTTGGGTACTGAACGTCTCACTGAGTCCGAATCCTGTGATGAACGAGATCAAAACACAAAGATAAAGCCTTCAGTTATAGCGTTCTTGAGCTCCTAATGAGGCGAGTCTGGATGCATGGTGGTCTTCCAGACACGGAAGTGTCCGCAACCTTAAAAATGTTGTTTAATTGAATGTGTGTGTAATATCATATCTACCAAGATGCCTTTTTCTGGTCTGTTTAGGATCACCCTGAACATTATTTTAGATAATTATAATTGTAGATATTAGCTCTGTGAAGGCCATCGGCAGTGTTAGTATATGAGGTTAACTCAGGGTTTGTTTCTCAGGGTCGGCAAGAGGACGCAGAGGAGTACCTGGGTTTCATTCTGAACGGACTGCATGAGGAAATGGTGGCACTGAAGAAGCTCATCTCTCCAGAGGAAGAGAGTATGTTCTTTTTTGATTTCTGCACTTCTTGCAACATAAATCCATCTCTTTAAGGCGCGTTCAGATTGCCCGAGAATATTCGGTGCGATTGTTCGTCGGAAACAATAGATTCTTATGAAACCTTTCATATAGACTGCGAATATCTACGCAGCTGAAAAGCCAAGGTTTTTTCCGTCTAGCGCGACAATTCTTTCCCCATTCGCAAAGCAAAGAAACGGACTGTCCGCCATGCTGGGGCGCTAAAGGCTCAAGAAGCAGTTTTGACAGAATGGATATCGAGTTGTTACTATCGTTGGTGTCAGGACAGACATCACAGCGACTACAAACAACAGGAAAGATAAGTTCTGTGGCATAATTTGAGGTGGCATTCACATATATAAGTATAAACAATATATATAAACCAGTGGCCTCTTCAGGGGAAGCAGAAATTCAAAATACGTATTAAGTGCTTCACGTCAACCTATGTGCATCACGCATCATATCAAAATACGTGCCTGTTGTAGAAGCGTTAAGTGTTTATGATAAATGAGACGCTCGTGTTCAGAAGACACCCTGTTAACACTTAACTCGGATTACACATGAGACTAAGCGAGTATTTAGCAAACGCAAGAGTCTCTTTTATTAAAAACCCTTTTGATGCGTCTGCAGAAGGCACGCTTTGTAACATGATGCACATGATGGGCTAAATACATGTTTTGCCGAGCTTCGCATTACTGCTTCTCCTGAAGAGGAGTCACGGATCGCCACTGAACTAACTATATAGGATATAATCTTTCATATGAATACAATTCACATGCTATGTTGTAGTATGGGAGACTACAAATATGTTGGCCGTACCAGTAAGAGTCATCAAATACAATCAGTTGCTTCAAATTAGTAACGACGAAAACGATCGTGGTACAGCTTTAACTCTTGGATTAATCTATTAAACTCTCCAATATCCTCTTTTTCTCTTCCCTTGCTCATTCAGCAAGTACCTAAAGCAAACGGTACTAGTAGCCTTTATTGCTACGCTACCTAATGTTTAGGCGTGAAATGTATTCTCCATCAGCGCCATCTACCGTGCGGGCGTCAAATAGAATAAAGCGAACATTCGTTTCGTCGTTGATTTGAAAACACGGTTCGTAGGGAATTCGTTTAGCTTTATTTGCTTCTCCCGGAATCTGAATGGACATTTAGATTCACAATTTCAGGCGGATTTATGATGACTGAGTTTGCAATGCATTTGGTTTAAATTCTCTATGTACCTGAGCAGAAGCTCCCACGCCAAACGGACCCGAGTCTCTGCCTGGTGTGGAGGAAGACGCTGCTGAGAAGCAGGAAGATGGCAGCGAGGATGAGTGGGAGCAGGTGGGACCCAAAAACAAAACCTCCATCACCCGCCAGGCCGACTTCATCCGCACTCCCATCACCGACATATTCGGCGGCCTCATCAGGTAGGCTTGATGGACCTACGTCAGGATTTTGTTGTCAGGTCCTTCCAGATGCAGCAGTGCTTCTTAAAGTGTAATATAAACATTTAAATTGGTATTTTTATTTTGTAAAATATAATGTAGCTATCTAAAATATTAGCTTAGTGTAAAATATTCAATTTCAAATGGTTATGTTAGGTCATGGTGTCTGTGAACCTGTCTGTGAACCTTATTTAAAAAGGCTAGTCGAGGGACTGATGTGGGTTGGGTGACACCATAGCTTAAAAAGCATTTGATATTAATCCAAATGTCGTAGTTAGCACAGTTTTAAAAGCCACTACTGTACCGTCATAGAGAGTAGGCCTGACCTCTTTGGCACACACAACCACTGAGATGAACAGATATTCAGCACGTTTGCAAGAAAAATATACTTGTGGGAAAGAAAAGTGTGGCACCAGAATTGGGTTTGGCCTCCTGTTTATTGGCTCACCCTGCGACATAAGGACTTGGTGAGCGTGGTGCCATCTCCAACCCGTCATGTTGTCCTGATGCTCCTCCAAGCTGTGTGGCCACAGCCATTACAAACAATCCCTCTGTCTCACTTAAACTCTCCACTGCACAATAACAAGCCCTGTGGCTCCTCACCACCACCGTCATCACCCAACCAGCTAAATAAGGTAGCTGCTGAAAAGCAGACGCCCGAGAGTGTGGGCGCGTCAAAACTTAAATGAAGCCTTTTCTCACTCTGTGTGTTTGAGGCTACGGTTTGGCACACTTTTTAACCAAGTTTTGGGCGAAAAATGCTTAAGAGGCAAAGTCACATGGAGGTTAATTTGAATAGCAAAGCACTTGTTTTGCATTTACAGTTTGGGACGGTTATGGTTCGGTTTAAACTTTTTTGCTTGGTTTCACAGACGAGGCTAGTCCCACACTGAAATGAAAGTTTGAGCTGTCTTTACTTGAAATAAATTACCCCGACATATCTTAAAATATATGAGTGCCACTGTTTTGTCTGAAGATGCACACCAGTTTTTATCTACGCCATTTTAATAAAAGCAACGTTAATATCCTAATTTAAC
Organism: Triplophysa dalaica; assembly: GCF_015846415.1. Lineage (NCBI taxonomy): Eukaryota > Metazoa > Chordata > Actinopteri > Cypriniformes > Nemacheilidae > Triplophysa > Triplophysa dalaica. The sequence continues at coordinate 5,643,215 of NC_079542.1, forward strand.
TAAAGCATAGCCCTGGGGTTAAGAAAGCCTTAATTTGCTCTTTAGACACATTTTTTAAAATAAAAAATAAACCAAAATTGTTATTGAGAAAGAACACATTGATGTTCACAACTCTCATCTCACCTTGTTTGTAATGGTCATCAGCAACTTGCTGTAACATGACATTCACTCTTAAAAACAGTCGGCAGTTTTAAAGCAGATTCTTGTTTTTTATTTTTATGTTTAGATCTGTGGTATACCAGCAAAGCTCAAAAGAGTCGGCAACTCTGCAGCCCTTCTTCACACTGCAACTGGACATCCAATCAGAGAAGATCCGCACAGTCCAGGAAGCCCTGGAGATACTGGTGGCACGAGAGTCCGTTCAGGGCTACACCACTAAGAGCAAACAGGAGGTTTGAATCTTTAACATGGTGCATTATCTGCCCAAAGGAATAGTTCATCCAAAAATGTTGTCAATGTTGTCTTAATTTACTTTCCCTTAAGATGTTCTAAATTTCTTTGTGAAAGGATTTCAATGGTAGGAAATTTTGCTTTATGCATGTCTTTGTAATGTCGAAAACAAAATAAGATATTTTGAAGAATGTTGGAAAGCAAACCGTTCTGGGGCAATTTTGACTATCGTTGTAATTTTTCCTACTACAGGGTGAATAGTATTACAAAGTAAAATTCTACATCAGTAATAATGAAATGGTTTGGGTTTTCCCCAACTGACACGGCCCAAACAACAGTTATTTGCAAATGTGGCAATGATAAGATTCGAGCGTCGTAAGGCAACACAACGAACCTTTTTAACCACCTCAAAATAAAAGGGACTGAAAGAGTATGCCGACAGTCAAATTATAAAGGGATCCCACGCGAGTAAATCAGGTACAACCAAGCATACGGAAACTAAAGGGCTTAAACACAGACTTTAGCGAAAGAACCATTTGAGAAAGGAACTCTGTATCCGTATGACAGAACGAGCAAGCGCTGGAAAGATGTCACTGACGCAGTCGCATTTTACCTGGCCAAAGACATGATTCCCATAAAGACTGTGGAAAATGAGGGCTTTAAAAAACTGCTCAAAGTCGTAGATCCACGTTACGAAATACCCAGCCAAAAATATTTATCCTCCACGCCCATTCCACAGCTTTACTCCGAGTGCCGCAACAAGATGAAAAACAATTAAAAGTTAAATAAATCAATTTACAGAAAATTAAGGCCTTTAAAAAGGCTTAAATGCCATTTTCCATTTTGTGGGGAATTGTGTATCATCTTTCCATGAACAACCGTAAGGCGCACTGCTCTGTGTGTCGGTAGTCGATTAGCGTAGCCTCAATGTGGATCAACACTGTTTGGTCCCACATGCTAAGTGCTAGCCCCAAATGGTTAGTCACACAATTAATTATCTTGTTTCGTTCCCACCCTTCTGAATTGTTGCATTAATAAGGTGTTATCACAAACTATGACTTTGTTTAGTTGTGCTATCTTACAATCGCTATATAGTAAATGCAAGTTAAGTGTTGCTAACTTAACCGGATAAAACTTGAAGTGGCGACGAGGTCTAAACATGTATGAAAATACTCTTAAAAAGTATTCAATTTAGCTCCATGATTCCTGTATATACCCTTAGTATGGCAGTCAATGGTGGGCAAGAACAGTTTGGTTATAAGCGTTCTTCCAAATATTTTTGTAAATAATATTTAGTAAATAAAGTAAATAAAGGCCGAATTTTTATTTTGCTTTGGTGAACTGTTCCACTGTTCAGTTGATCATTATAACTTTGATTTGGTGTAGAGGCTAACATTTTTTGTCTGTTGGTCTTCTGTTTTCAGATCGAGATCAGCCGGAGAGTGACTCTTGAAGAGCTTCCTCCAGTGCTGGTTCTTCACCTCAAGAGATTTGTTTTTGAGAAGACCGGTGGATGTCAGAAACTGATCAAGAATATCGATTACCCTGTCGATTTGGAGATCAGTAAAGGTATTGCTACACTTCACTGAGTGTATTCTGCTCATATCCGTTGCTTTCAAAAGATCCCTGGTTTTCTTCAAAAACACCTTATACATCATCAAATCTTTTGGAGTCCGTGCTGACATCTTTATCAGCCTCACACAAGCGCACATGCACTGCAGACCCAGACTGTTTGAGAAGTTGTGATCTCTCACCTTGTTCTCCCTCTGAAACCTCTTTGTTTTAATGGATTATTCGAGTCATTGCTCTTGAAATGGGATGAGAAATCATTCCGTGAGCAAGAACCTGCGATCGCTCTAAAATCAACTCCTTGAAGAGACTCGATCCTCCTGGCTAGAATATGTTCCTGACCAAATTAAACAGTAGCAGTAATGAGGGAATAACACAAAGGCTTTTCAAGTATAAATGGTTTCCTGCGGATGAAAGTAGGATGTGTAAATACTCTGGTTAGGAACTGTAAATAACAAAGAACCCACATGTTCCTTAAATTTAGATTGTTTCTTTTGTCTTTAAATGCTGGTTCTCTGTTCTCAAAATTAACAAATAGATCATGTTAATAGTTTTTGTTGGCCACCTGTAAATCTGGTACACGGTTCATTATGATTTGGTGTTTCTCTGCAGACCTCTTGTCGCCGGTGGTGCGGGGCAAAACTTTGAAAGGCCAAAGAACGTACAGGCTCTTTGCAGGTAAGTTACTTTCTTTTAAAGAAATACAAAGATCCTCCTAAACGCAAAGGTGTTTTGATCAATGTTTGTTGGCTAACTTCCATGGATGCATTTATCAGATGCTTGTTATCCAAAACTTGCATGTATTTGTGTATTCATTCAACGCAAACATGCTGTAGAGCTTAGAGGTATTTTAAAAACACGATACTCGTGGATTCAAATATCTGAAGTTTTCTTGGCTTTCAGACAAGCAGGAAAAACACAGCGTAACTGAGTCATAGTTTTAACAAATGTTCTATGGGAGAGATGCTAAAGGGTGTGGTTGTTGCTACATGTGCCTTGAGGATTCTGAAGAGGAGCCGCGGGCTACAAAGCATGGCGCAACACTTTCCTGCCCAGAAAATTGTTATTTGGACCTCATCCACAGTTCGGTAGTAATTATGTTTATATGAACTTATATGATAGGATGATGTGTAAATACTTTTATGATGACTTCCAGCAAGCTGTCATCAGGAGCTTTACCTTCATTTTTCCAGCACATTCTTTCTGCTTTACTCCTTGGAAGGCCCAAGGACTCTTCACCCCCCAACACACACATGCACATGGCTCACTGACCTGTTCAAACACACATGGTCTTCCTTACGGGCGATCGCCTGCTATTCACCTTTGTCCCACCTCAGGACTGCCTTTCATTTGTTTGTTTTTCTTTCTTGGGGAAAACGTCTCCCTGCTCATCAAAAAGTAGCCCATCCAGCAGCCCCTAGCAACAGTTGCTACACCAGTGAATTTCCCAGAAGTCCCTTTTCCGAGCAGTCTCTCGTGTTTTACCATCTGGTATTAGAGGAAAATAGAAGTGCTGCTGTGAAGGTCTAAATTTTTGTATTTAATCGCCCGTTATATGGCACACGAGATATTTCATCATCCCTGATGGTCTGAATTGAGCAGAAGTCGAAGCCAAGTGCTGACTGAAGTGAAAATGCCCAATTTTACACAATAAAAACACGTAAGCTTCCAGAGCTGTGCATGTGTGCAATACAGTCTCGTATCCTGCTGCTTTCACAATTCATTAAAAAGGATTCTGATACCTTGTGTGGCTTTTAGTAGTTTAAAGGGATAGTCCACCCAAAAATATAAATTGTCATCATGTGCCCTCAAGTTGTTACAAACCTGTATACATTTCTTTGTTCTGATGAACAAGAGGATACGAGGAAAGAATGTGGCAAACGACAGTAGTTCAGTAGTTTTTACTGAAACGAGCCAAGAAATTGCTATTAAGAGTTATGTATGGTCATGAATCTGTATTAAAATATGTTTGTCGCTCTTTGAACGCTCCTTCTCGTGTCTTCCTGCAGTCGTCTATCACCATGGCAACAGTGCTACAGGTGGCCACTACACTACAGATGTCTTCCACATCGGTCTGAACGGCTGGCTGCGCATTGATGACCAGGCGGTGAAGATCATCAATCAGCACCAGGTGGTCAAGCAGACTGCAGAGCGCACTGCCTACCTGCTGTACTACCGTCGCGTGGACCTGCTGTAGAAACCACACCCCCACGACACGCACACATGTGCGCACACACACGTGCATTCAAACACACTTTACATGCAGACACACACATACAATCACACACACACACACACACACTCACACCCACGTGTCTCCCCAAGAACACTGCCCGACTTCACCACTGTCCTTCCTCCATCGATCCTGCTATTCCAGAGAGCCAGCTTTTCCGACTTCTTTGTTTATTCTTTTTGTTTGTTTGTTTGGGGAAGAGGTAAACACAAGAGACGTATCTAAAGACTTGTTTTCCTTGCACGCGCGGCCCCGCACGGGTGCGAAGAGGTTGGGGGGGCGCAATTTAGCATTGGAGGGAACCAGTTTAGACGCACCTGAATCACTGCTAATGTCCACAGCCTCATGTTTGACTGGCTAAGCGAAAGAACTGGGACCGGTTGAGGTCGAAAACGGACGGACTGCTGGAGAACATCATTCTTTGTTTCTTTTGATCTACTTTTTTTTTAAATGGCATAGAAAAAAATGAAGTGTTTTGCCTTTTAGCGAGGGGAGTCGTCGGCCTAATTTGCGACAGTTAAGTGGAGCCCGTTTAATTCTTGACGACAGCATAAGAGGCCCAGCACACCAGCAAGCTACAGATGTCTCAATGTTTCTCCTAACGCAAGACACTACTCGATCACCTCTACCTCCTCTTCTCTCCCCCGTGTTTCGCAATCCCATCAGATCCCTTAAGATCGAGGAAACATGACCTTCGGGCGAGAGAAAAGGCGCTATGTGCGGTGTGCTAAAGTGGCGAAAGCAAAATGGGAAAAACAACAAAAAAAATCGCCTTCGTTTGAGAGAACCTGTGTGATTTTTGGGTGTAGAATTAGAATGACTATCTTACAATTTTAACGCGCTTTAGAATATAAACGATTAAAAGCTTTGTGCACGCAAACGAATTAAACTGGTTAATAAAAACGCGGATGTGCGTCTGCACGTTCCTTGCAGATATTTAAGTTTTAAAAGTATTAACGGAAAGGCAACAATCCGAATCGTGGCGGCGGTCAACTCGTTCGGCTCCCCGGTTGGGGCGTTTCGTTTGTTATGTAGGCTTTTATCGGACTCTCTGACACACGCATCCACTTTTATGCTGGTGAGGATATCAATGTCGTTTAGAATATCACCATGAACATTAACCCCTGTTTACTTGATGTCTCCTCTGGCCATCTGTCACGCTTTCTGTTAGATCGCTTCTGTATCAAAGGAATAACACTCACCAGCCGTCTGCTTTTTGATGTCAGTAGAGGAGCAAGAAACAAGCCACTCCTGCCAAGGAGCTGTCTTGATACAGGTGCACGATGCGATCTGCATCTCATTCTGTGTGTTAGCCCGCTCTGAGCAGTCAGCCTGTAGTGTACTTGTTGAGGCTCTGTGTGCAGCTCTGAGGATGACATCTCAGAATGAGTGGCAGAGAATGTCTTATACTCCAGTTAAAACTGCGTTACCGTGAGGTGAAATCACCTCTGCTTAGGAGAGCCTGAAATGCTATCACAGATGTGCAGAAACAACCAATCATGAATGCGTCTGTTTCAGAAGCATCATCCTCATCGTCAATATTATACCTGATTGTATTTTGTTGATTTTTGGAGTTGATTTTTTTTTCATTTCTCATTCCCCTAATTTTTTGTTCTATCTGAAGTTATTTTTTGAAAGTAAAGTGACCCAAGGTTAAAGCACAATAATGAATAAAGTTATAGAAGTGCTACGTTTGACCATATTTATTTCTTTTAGCCTTTTGTTCTTTTTTTGTAATTTAAATTCGGATTTCCACACAATAAAGTACCATTTGACCTGAAGAGTATTTATATCTATTTTGTAACTAATGCAGCAGATTGCTCTTCTTGTTCATGGCCAGGCCCACACAGCATTTTGCATGGAGTATGTTTTGAAAGAAATCCTCTTGATGTTTCATTAAGAAGAGTGTGCTACTCTTAACACATTTTATGTATAAATCCATTTTTACATTGGAGAAATTGTTCAGTCAATGCCTTCCACACTATAAAAAAAAATCTTTGCTGCCTTAAAAGCTACCAGTCATCTCAAAGTCGATATAGCTTTAAACTGAGGTTTTACCATTTACAAAAACTGTCAAACTTATTTTGATCAGTTGACGTAATGGAAAAAAAAGTTGAAATGGCAATTGATTGACTTCGAGTTTTAAGTAAGCAAAGATTTTTTGACAGTGTATATCACTTGGGTGTCGTCGAAAAGTGACAAACAATTAATTGGATAACACACACTCACATTACACACTTAGTTATAGAAGTTATAGAAGGTTATAAAGTTATAGAAGGTGATGTAGCTTCCAGGAACCCTATTTTTTTGTGCTGAGCTCTTTACATGGTCCTTTCTCTGACCACAATTGTTTCAATGAGCCTGTTTTTTCCTAGCAAGCTCCATCAAGTCTTGCTTTCCATGTTTCTTGCAGAAATTTAAATGTGAGATTAAATGTGTACAAGAGGTCGATTTAGTTTTCTTTTCAGTTGTGTAATGCCAATTGCCATGTCGTGTTTGACCCAATATCCTTATGAACTTTGATTTGGTTATTAATCTGCAGAGAGACATTAAAAGCGCATCCCCCAATTGAAAGCAAAGGATACAGAACTCATCAACAGTCAATGTTGCATCATCATTGCTACAAGACGAAATGCAAGATTTGTTTTAGTTTTTAAGCCCCCAAGCTCTCGATGGCTTCATACAGTATGCACCAAGAACTTGACTTGATTTTCAGTTTCAGATGCTCTTTTCATTGAGGAGTGCTAGAAAATCTCCGCTATTCCTCAGTGTTGGTTCAAATGTATTGATTTGATGTATTCGGGTTCATTTGATGCACTCTTCATATCCTGTTCAGTCTTCAAAGTGGAGATCTGAAGGTGTTTGTGTTGATTCAACCCTTAAGACTTTAGTTTTTTTCTCTCTTCACTGATGTCGGTCAAGGAAAGTCGTGGTGTATAGCTTAACAATTATGTCTGTCTCTTTTCATTTTGTGCTTTTCTTACCCTCATGTCTGCCGATATATTGATGCATTGGGAATTTGAGCTAAATACAAACTATATGCTGTGTCTCATCCTCGGCTTTCAGCCTTCTACTTTTTGTCAAATGTTCAAATAAAAAATAAACAAATTGTGGCAAGGAGTTATTTGTATAGCAGGTAAGTCTAAAGGGTTTCAGTTGAGGCCGGTCAAACAATTTAGTCTTTCTACGGCACGTCGCTTAAGGAATGTGCAGTGTAACCACGGCCAAAAAAAAAACATCCTCAGCATCCCATTAACATGCATTTTAACCAGAAGAGTTAGAATTTCAGCTTTCTTGTTTAACAGGCGCTGTGTGTTGTATTAAACATTTTTTAAACAGTTCTTATTCTGAAGTTTGGCCATTCTGCATGGACTTGTGGTTTGAGTTGGCTGCCTGCTAGTCCAGTGTTCAGTTGTTGGATTACATGCCCTTTTGTTTGTTTTGTAAAGGAGCGCTATGTCATTATTTAAGAAAGTGGAACCCCCTCACTCATGCTTATTGAAACGCAGGTTTTGTGTTCCACTTAAAGGGATTGTTCAACCAGAATCATTTACTTACCCTCTTGTAATTTCAAACCTGTATGACTCTCTTGTGCAGAGAAGAAAGTTGGTAACCGAACAGTGCTGACCATTCACTTGTATGAACTCCAAACCAATGGAAGTGAAGGGACGATCTTCAAAATATCTTCCTTTGTGTTCTGCACAGAAAAGAAAGTCATACAGGTTTAAAATAACAAGAGCTTGAGTAACTGATGACAGAATTTTGGGTGAAGCGTCACTCGATTTATATGTGGAATTTTACATTTTAGTAGCCGATGTAAAGGCTGCAACCTTGGGTGCTGAAATTACATTGTGAAAAGAGACTTCCATAGAAAAAATATTTAATCATTTATTAACCCCCATGCTTGTTCAAAGCGCAAAAGAAAGACAAAACACAAAAGATTTTTTGAGAAATTGTCCAGACAACAGAAGTAAATGGGTCCAATGCTGTTCGGTTACTAACTTTCTTCAAAATGTCTTATTTTGTGTTCTGCAGAAGAAAGCAACAGTTATTATAGTTTTGATATTAGTTTTAAATTAGATTTTATTTTTAGACTTATTTTGGGTTAATTTTAGTTATTGGTTTATTTTTAATGTTGCTCTAAAAGATTAATTATTTTTTTATTTTTGTTTATTATGATTTTTCTGCTTTAAACTACAGTTTATTTTTCAGGCAGCATTTAAGTTTTTCCAACAATTTTTAGTTCAATATTTTATTTGACGTCAATGAACCAGAACGTTTTATTTTAGGTTAACTAAAACAACATTGAAAGCAATTCGTAAAGGTTTGAAATGACAAGTGGGTGAGTAAACGTTGAGGAAATTTTCGTTTTTGGGTGAACTATCACTTTAAGATCACCTAAACGTTTAAACAAACTTCTTTTGTTTTAAAGAAAATGAGTGAATGGTTTCCATTGTTAGACGCTTGTATTTTGTAGCCAGAATATATTTCAAACAAAGTGCCTTTAAGGTCATAGTGTACTGATTTCAACGTGTTTTTTGTTCTGAACAGATCGTTTACCAAACCACCAAGGTTCTCAAAACATAAAATCTGGGAATATACATTTTTAAAGTCTTCTGCAGGCCTTAAAAGTCATGAAAACATTTATAAAGCACTTTTTCTAGTTTTGCTCATTTATAAACACTTCATCAGCAAGAGCTGCCCTTTATGAAACCATTGTTTATAAAATAATCATTTTTATATGTTTTATTTAAACTATTACATTGCATTTTGAATGGAGAGTATTTTGGTGTATCAGGGTTCCTATAGCTGTATTTTATATTGTGGGCCAAGTTACACTATTGAACCTTGAGTATAGGCTATTGACTTTATTTATATGGTCCATATATAATGTCTTCCAGTGTTTTATCTCAAATGATGAGGGACTTTTTGAAAAATGTTGCTGAATTGCAACCTGAATCCTCACCATCACAGTGATGCATTGGGTTCTGATGATCTTATAATGATGTAGTATAACTCCATGGTTATCTTGGCATCTTGAACAACCTTTAAACAAAAGAATGCCATTTAGTACAGCAGAGAGATCCTTTTACATTTTCTTGCAACAATAAATTGTCTTGGTGCCTCTGACCATCCCACAATTTGCATTTGCCTGACATGGAGCAGTTCCCCACATTCAGGGTTGGCACTGAATCTGGTTCATTCAAACAAACTGCATGAAGCAAGTCTGGATTGCACAAGAATGTCAAACATGTGCGTCAGCTCAATAGGAACTACATATTCAAAACAGACAGATTGTTTCTAATGATCATGTTACAGTGTGGATCCTGGCACAGCTCTTTTGTAACATCCAAGATGTTGACTTGAACATTATGTATTTAATGTAGTTCATTAGTTACTCAGTCTTTTAATGGTTTCTTCTTTTGTTAGTTATGGCTAACTTAAAATTAAATAAAATTGTTTTAGGTGTTCTTTATAGAGTACCTCAAAGATGACGTATTTCTTTTTGCCAACTCAAGATGGAACAGAGTTAGGGTTAGGCACTTCCGGTTCCTTTGCCCCAAAGTCAATGGTTATTTGGTAAATCGCCTGAAAAAAGGTCTACTGTTAACAAAATCGTTGAATATTTTAACATTTTAATTTATGAAATAAAACGCACCAGCTGTAACCCGTGATTTTTTTAAACCTTTACTGTGTCTCTAAAATGGCGATGGCGAACAACTTGCTTAAATCGACTTTGGCGGGGACGTTTAAAGATCTCACAAGTGATGCAACATGGACACAAATCTCTAAAAACTTTGATGTGGATTAATTTAGGGAGTAATTACTTACCAGGGAATACTTTTTTAAGAAAAGTTTATAAAAGTTGGTGGTGGTGGCGTTGATATCGATGGACCGTGGTGTAGTCTGTTTATGTTAGCATTTTACTTCAGGGGCCGGTTGAATAAACTGACTAGTCTTACAAGTAACGTTAAGTCACCAAATTTATTGGTTTTACTGAAATATGAAGATTTATTAGTTCTAACTAATTGCTAGTCTTTGAGAATAGCTTTTAAGACACAGCCTTAACTCAGCAGCTATGTTTATGCGTTAATGCGTTATGTATTAATTTGTAAAGATTATTTTGATAGACAAAACGTGCAAACGTCATGGACATTTGTTCATCACAGATCTTAATATTTGCGTTCTTCCATAAGTCTGGGAGAAATTCGTATAGGCTAACTTCCGGGTTGGGCTACAAAAAACGTAATCTCTGAGGGACCATGAATCCAGTATAAAAAGGTGGTATAGTATATAAATTATATTTCAGGGTTCGAATATGATTATAGAAAATTATGTTGTGTCAAAATTTTTAAGGAAAAAATATGTTTCTATGATTGATCACATCTCAGTGTGAGGGTCTCTACACAGCACCTTTGAGTGACTATAGTAAAACATATACACATTGTAACCGTCCTATAGTCACCCCTGTCAGTATGATAAACAACTAACTTTATTCATGAGGACGGTGTGTGACCGCTGTACACTTTTATCCCACACTCACCATCTGGATTGAAGCATCACTTAGTCAAGGTCACGCTTTGTGATCTGTGCTGGAATAAACACTGGAAATTGCTTTCTTACATGACAGAATCAGTGTTGGTTTAGGGTATTTGTGTCATGCAGGTTTTCTGTTTGGCATTTTATTTGCTTTCAAAGAAAGATCATGGATTATTGGTGCGAGTCAATATGGGACATACAAAGAGGTTTCTGGGACCATGACCTCATGCAAAGCTGAAAATCTTATGTGGAAATCAGGGCTAGTGCCCTCCAGTGGATACAAGAGGTATAAATATTGGGTAAAAATGTTACATTCATTTACATTTATGCATTTTGCCAGACGCTTTTATCAAAGCGACTGACATTGCATTATCCTATACATTTGTTTCTAAGTATATGCAATCCCCTGGGATCTGACCCAAGACCATGGCATTGTAAGCACAACATACTGTACAGCATTTACAAGACATAAATAACAGTAGTCTCACATGTTGTCACATGATGTTACTATTTGAGTTTAGTTTTTGTCTCAGGAATACAATTATGTTGATGCATTAGTCCAAGTTTGTGTAAAAATGAGTCTTAATTATTTCTTGTTAATTCATCACACGGGCAAAACGTAAGCACATTGCATTTTGGGATACAGAGTTCACCACAGTATTTTGTAATACCACAAATAAAGAAAAAATACAGATACAGTATTTAAAAAAGACACGCAATAGTGAGGTATAAAATAGTGTGGTAGTGTGCTATTCTGAAACACACTCATGATCCCAGTTCAAATTCTTCTCTCATTGACCACATTCACCAATCTGACTTTATAAAATTCTGCCCGTATAATTTACAGAATTAAGTTTTATTGTAATCGAAAACCAATGGTTTACATGTGATTATTTTTTGTACCATTTCTGAAAGCCAATGGAGCGAAATCGTGATGTAGTCAAAGGTCCCGAGAAGCCAGTACAAACACCATGAACAAGCACCAAGGACACCGCTTCGGGTGTTCTGTTGACTCTTAAAAGAAGTACAGCCAGCCAAAGAACACTCGCTGTGTTTAAACTGTTGAGTTTACTGAAGGTTTCTCTGGTGATGCAAGGAGGGATGCGCTGGTCCCCATATCTCCTCTCTCATAAAAAAATAACATGATGTTTAATAAGCTAATGGCTGAGCCACAAACTAAGCTATAAATCTCTAGAATAGGACCTTCCTTTGTCATCGCTTTGCATTGCTGTTGTGTTTGGACTTCAGGGTGTCACAGCTCGGTTTTCATGTAAAAGAGGGATTCAAGTACGTAAGTTTGGTTTAGAAAGCTAGAAGACCAGCTAGAAGCTGTTGGATCAGCAGATTATGCATGTTACACAATCCCATGCTTGTTAGTGTTATACATCTTTCATGCAGCACATCATATCAAAATTAGTTTTTAATGTGTAGAAAACATGGTTTGCTAGGATAAAATCTGAGATTAAAATGATAACAGCTAAATAAAAGACTTCCTTAACTGTCCTGTCAGCACTTTATGCTTTGGATTTAGAGTCGCCAGACAGTTACTAATCCTATTCTGGTTCCTATGAACCAAAATTGCACACCCTTGTGTAAAGTATCTAAACCCTATATTGTCTGCACTGAAGATGTGAAATATTTAGTGGTTGGCGCACATCAAGAAATCCGTCTTGCTCAGCCTTTTCAAACACACCAGACTTCTTTGCTGATGGTCACATCTACTTGTTGAACTCTACAACAAGGCCATTTCAAAGTGCCGTCATTCTAAAATTAAGCTACTTGTGTCCTTTATCGACACTTTTGGGAATTGGTTGAGGTAAACCAATGGGTACAAATAGAGTCAAGAATCTTGAGTTGAATGTGGTCTTAATGTAATGACTGAACGGTTAAGAGTGTTGCAGATTGGGTTAAACTATCACTTTTAGGGGACAACTAATTTGGGACCAACGGTTGGTTTACTGCAAATTAAGAATGATCAGAATGAATGTAAATGGGCTCGAATGGTGAAACTTGAAGACTGAATTCAATGTGTACATCTTTTATGTTAAAATCATTTAGAAAATGGAAGATTGTTTATCTTTCCACCTGCAGAAAGTGCCCACATTGTATTGCTTTAAGTCAAGGCGTTTCAATAGATTGTTTTGTGACAGGATTGAAATCATCATGATCTCACAGGGTTGATGTGAATACATTAGTAACCATTATCAAAGTTTAACCATGGCATCTCCCGAAAAATATTGTTAATAAACTTTGACTTGAATAAAATCCTGGCTTTACAGGACATTGCTTTAAGGAAACTGTTGTTTCACATAACTACTTAAGTTTCATAAAACACAGCAACAACAAAAAATGTTATATTGATAAAACATTATTCTTCCGACAAACAATTGCATAACGCACAATTAAGTGTTTGCTGAGTGCGTAGTACTACTAATGTATGTAAGACGGTCACATATGTATGTTTGGCCTCTTGGAATCGTTTTATGACATATAAAAATGTTTTTAAATGAAATATGATTCAACAATATAAAAGCGAATAAACTTTGTGCTTATAAACTATAGTATTCGCATTGTAATCGTCGCTTCTAAAATAGACAACGTGGTAAAAGATTAAAATCTCCTATAAAACTACATTAAACTAAAACTAATTTGAATTCATTCGTTGACGGCTTAAAATACGTTGCACAACTATATAACTCATCCACAAACATCACTCACATCGTTGTGTAACCGGAGGATTGCGATGATTTACGTGCTTTGCGTTTTCATTTTGACATCATTCGTCAGCGCGCGCGCCTCGAGCTGTTTCAACAACGTAACATCCATCCGTCCTCCTCCTCTTCACCTAGATCTCCTCCTCTATAAATGAGCTGAGCTGACTCCACACACTCAGTCCGAACCGAGTCTCCACTGCTCGTCCGGGAGCCCTGCCAAACAGACACAAATATTCGCACTTGTTTGACTTTGAAGGAAACTATTCCAGCTGAGAAGATCCAGCAGCTCCTGTAATCTCTGGAGTTAGCCACCTCTGAAAGAAGACGTCTCTATCTTGGTAAGGTTATACTGTGTTCCAGTCTCTTTATTAAAAAGTTTCCTAATCTACAAATATATTATTTGAATGCATTGCATTTAGATGAATTAAAGTTGGATGCATCTGTTTTTTTATTTGGGCTATAGTCCATTTACAGCAGTGAGCGGCATACAGAAAAAATGTATACATTATATGCACTTCAAGTCACTTCGGATAAGAGCATGCGCCGAATGCATGAATGTAAATGTGCAATATGATGTTCTGTCTTTATTAGATGAGGGCTTCATGTGATGTTGGCAAGACGTATGAAGTGGGAATGCATGCACATTGTGAGATGGTTTTGGACAGAAGTTTCTGAGGAATATTTAGCATTTTTTTACAATGCAACATGCGTTCACCTGCCAAGCTGCCATACAAACACAGTATTCGCAGCTTTGCTTGCAGCGTGTTGCACTGGTAAAGATACGGTGTGCAACATTGCCATTTAACTAATCTACTGGTAACATTTTGGCTCATGCTTATGTAGACCAGGTGCCCGGCTGGCATTTTCCTGGCTGTTTTACCTGGAATGACAGTATTGAATTCGGGAGAGGGATGAGATGTGAAGCAGAAAGAAAGAATGAGGAGAGATGCAGCTAGAACTAAAGCAATGCATGTGTTTACTCAGACTGGGTGTCAAAGCTCCACAGAGAGAGAGAGAGAGAGAGAGAGAGAGAGAGAGAGACTTCATGTGTTGTAGGTCCTTATATGTCCTTATAGCAGGATTATTCTGAGCCATATCATTCCACATCTTTGAGACATTGCCATATAATCTGTAGTAGGCTCTAAACAAATACTTGGACAGCATCATAAAATGACAGCAACAGTAAATTATTTTGCTCTTGTATTTAATTCTCAGATGGTCTCAGTTGAGTTGGGACTCAATTGTTAAAAGTTCACCCCAAAATGAAAATAATTTCCTCCTTTACTCACCTTGTTATTTCATACCTGTATGACTTTCTTTTTTCTGCGGAACACAAAAGAAGATATTTTGAAGAATGATGTTATCTTGCACTCATTTACTTGCATTGGTTTTGTGTCGATACAATAGAAGTGAATGTCTGGCAACAATGTTTGGTTACCAACTTTCTTCTCTTTTTCTGTGTTCTGCGGAAGAAAGTCATACAGGTTTGAAATGAAAATGATGACAGAATTTTCATTTTAGGGTGAACTATTCCTTTAGAGTCTGCATCTCCAGCCCCCTCTCTCCATGTAACCAATAAATTATTTTTTTATCCTATAATAAGTCGATTAAACGTTTGATAAACAAAATTCACTGTGTGGATCGAACAAAAGCCTGCTGGATATCCAACTATGACATCTAAAAGATCAGATCAGGCTTAATGCTCCTTTTGTTGAGTTTTATATGAAGATTTCGATGGGATTTTTCGGGAAAGGCTTTGATAAACTACATATTTTCATTTTCTCAGTAATGATGGAGTCTTTGGTGACAAACATGAAATATTTGATGTAGAGCACTGTAAGAAATGAGATATTAAACCAATGTATAATTTTTTGGTATATTTACCTCAATACTTTAATTTAAAAATGTATGCATGCAAGCGAATGCAAAATATTTTATTTTCCTCTTGGGGTTGAGAAGAGACATGGGTTTGATATGCCAAAAATGAATCAATTTAAAGGAACAGTTTACCCCAAAATGTAAATTTTGTCTTCGTTTACTTACCTTCCAGTTGTTCCAAATCTGTATAAATGTCTTTGTTCTGATGAACACAGAGAAAGATTTGAAAGATTAATTTATGATATCTTTGTTCTGTTGAACACAAAAGAAGATATTTTGAAGAATGTAGGAAAGGAACCCGTTCTGGGGCACTTTTGACAACCATTGTCAATTTTCCTACTATGGTAGTCAATGATGGACAAGAACTGTTTATTTACAAACATTCATCCAAATATCTTTCTCTGTGTTCAGCCAAACAAAGATAGAACTTTCATTTTTGAGTGAACTGTGCCTTTAATAAAGAAGCTACTGTATTACATTTTTGCGTTTTCTATATGCTTTCATCCAAAGTGACTTACAGTTTATTAAGTCTATACTTTATGAGTTCGAACCCCTGACATTAGACTTCAGGAACACTAAAAACATCCAAACTAGTCTCCATAAGACTTTTCCTATTTTTGTTTCTTGCCTTCTGTTTGTGTTGAGCTATTTTTGGTGTATGTAAAGTCAACATTGATACTTACAAATTAAATGTCTTTTCAAAGCAATCAAAGTATTTATTTCTGTGACAACAAACACATGTGTTTACTATCCGGCATATGCTAATACAACTCTTCCAACACTTATGCTCATGGAAACCATATTTCCTTCCAGATTTTTCAGAACAGAGGCCTGAAGACACACTCTCACAAGGCTGTCCACTGTAGTCCGTCTCTGAACCTGTCCTCATCGCTGTTGCCATGCATAAATTCGTTCCACTTGCATTGCTATTCCTGAGTGCCAGGTTGGCAACTTCTCTCTTCCTGCCCGAGTCCCCGGAGCTGAGGCGATTAATGCAACGTTACCAGGATGAGTCCAACGGCACAAATGCAGATGCACATTCACGCATCCGCAGAGCCATCCCGTGGTCCGATCGCGAGGAGATTTTGCAGCTACACAATAAGCTGAGGGGTGAAGTGTACCCCACTGCATCAAACATGGAGTACATGGTAAGAACACGTTTTGACTCTCTTTGCCCCTATAAAAACCTTACTACTTGTTGAACAAATATGTACCCAATACAAAGATTCACCTTCATGTCATTCAAAACCTGTATATGACTCCGTATTGTGTGGATCACAATAGAAGATATTTTGAGAAATGTCTCTGTGGTTTTGGTATCCATACAATGGACGTCAATGGGGGGTATCTGTCTGCAGCAGAAAGATATAGTCATAAAAGTTTTGAATAATGTGAGGTTGATTAAACGATGGATGAATTTCAGTCTTTGGGTGAAATATCCCTTGAATCTAGTTGCTAATGTACATAAAAGTCTTAAATCTGGTTGAACAGAGGTGTTTATTTATGGGTCTAGCCTTCCGAACAAGCAATGCTTTTACATCGACCTCACACAAAACCTGAGCTTTAATCTGCAAACTTAATGACACTAATTTATACAAATTGCATTTTGTGTTAGCTGCGATCATCGTTTTTCTGCCGCAGTAAATATCTTAATGTTGTTTAATTGCCATCTCTTACTGCTTTTATGGAAAGAAATGTGTTTATTTTACAAGTGTAGTCCTGTTTGGAAATGATGAACTCATTGGGTGTGAGAGGGGGAGGGAGGAGAGTCGTGACGTGCACCTAGCGTAGTGAGATGCCTGTTTAATGTGGAGACAATTTTACTGACACTTAGATGCCTGCTGATACAGGTAGAGAACAGCGTCAGAGATTAGTGTTTTACTGTTTGTATAGACATATTTGAGCATAAATGTCCTTGATAGTCAAGCTGCTTTTAAAGATGCTGTGTATCGTTATGTTTTTATTACCTTAGAATGAGTCATTTCTATTTACATACACCGCGGGACCCCTTACATGGAGATCACCATGTTGTTTCTACAGTAGCCTTAAACGGACAAACTTCTGCGCAGAGCGCGTTTCATAAATACCTTATCTCTTTCCGCAAAAAAGTGAAAACGTGACGACATCTTAGTCCTGTGTCAGCCACCGTAGTGCTTTTGAAAGGGAGTGGTGGAGTGAGCCGTTAGTTGCAATTCACAATCTCACCGCTAGATGCTGGTAAATTTCATACGCTGGACCATTAAGACTTAAAGAGTCTCCAGCTTAGACCGTGATTTTTCACGTTGCATTTTCAAAGATGCACAGAGAAAAGGAAAGATACATATTGGAAAGATACATAGAGCAGTCTGGTTAATGTTGTTGAGTTGGTGCCTTTGAGAATTTCTGAAGTCTTTGCCAGGCATCAATGAACAAGTAAAGGTTTGAGAAATTAATCAAGGTTGTAGTATGTGTAAGCGCTTGTACCCATCATGCAGTTGGAAATTTACTGAGAGCTCCATGGAGGTGAAAACTAGTGTTCTGTGGAGTGAATGAGTGTGTGAATGGACTTCTCCCTCCCGTTAGGTGGGGAAATAGGCTGGGGAAATTTGTTTCATTTAACCCTGATTGCCGGGGATTTACAATGGATGCCAGCCAAGCTCTGAGGTGCGTGCCTGAAGCCAATGTTTTAGTTGTATTGGGCCTCATTCCCAGTACCCGAGAGCAAGGGGAAGGCTTAAGGAATGACTCTGGAATTTACAATCAGCATTTCCAGATTTTGTAAAAGTATCAACGCAAATGTTTGAAAATGTTAAACCTGGAGTGCGATGTTGGTCTGAGCGTGATATTGATGTTTTTGCTTGTATGACCAGGTATGGGATGATGAATTGGAGAAGTCAGCAACTTATTGGGCGGAACAGTGCCAATGGGAACATGGGCCCCAAGATCTTCTTATGTCCATTGGGCAGAATCTGGCAGTACACTGGGGCAGGTACACTTTGAATCCACACACACATTTTCCACACAAAGACAGAGGTTTCCCAAAGTCATTGATACCTATGGAAAACCAAAAAAAAAATACATTTACAGTTTTGAAACATAACAAAAAATGCTATATCTCATTTGTTTGCAAGTAAAATGGTACCATACCCCAATTCACGATGCTGAATCTATAATAACAAAAATGGAAAATGTTCATTTGAACTTCAGCACATGTAAAGTAACTTTTATGTTTTAAACAGAGAGGCAAATGTTGTGTATTGCAGCTTTAATGCAATATTTGAATGTATTGAGAATGTACATTTTTGTGAGGACCCTTAACGCTTAACTAAGACATTTTGCTAAAAGATGTATCTTAAAAACACTGTAATGTGTGAAAACATCTGCCAAAATGTATGTGCATAAATAATCTGCTAAACACTGAGGAAAACAATTTTTGAACTAATACTCAAAATCTTATGATTCTGTTTCTAATAGGTACCGCTCACCTGCTTACCACGTGCAGGCCTGGTATGATGAAGTGAAGGACTACACATACCCTTACCAGCATGAGTGCGACCCCCGGTGCCCCGAGCGCTGCACTGGACCCATGTGCACACATTACACCCAGGTGGGTGAGAGACTCCAGTTGTACAGACAATTTATGAACGATTATCCCTGTTGGAGTAAATCATGCTTTATTGTACACCATTCTTGACTTTGTCATGAAAAAACATTGCGTGCAAAGGTGTTCACATGTCAGCTTACTGTACCAGCCGTGTTTAACAAGTAGCACGTGTGACCTGCGGGTACACCTTAAAAAGCACCCTTAAAATGTAGCATGTGGAATGCAGACCTGACCACTGGTGTTCATTAGCATTGCATGCGGGCTCAACCAGAGCATGTATGCGTGTTTTATACACAGGGCCCTAAAATGTATTTTCCACTTTTGGAGCTCTTAAAAAGTACATCTTTCGAAAACAGTAGAAACAACTGTGAATTTACTGTCCTTAATTACTTTCTCGTTTCGTCACGATCGTGGAAGGGGAACCCAAGACTTAAACTTTATTCACATAAAACAAAACACAGGGGGAAACAAAAACCTATGAGGGGGTAGAACAATATAAACTTGACTCGTATAACTCGAATAAACAGACTTAACTAGACAAAATTTGACACAAAACTGTGACCGGACTAGGATTATAGCCTATTGCCTATTGAATTCGAAATTTCTGCATGTTAAAAAATAAATATGACCTTACATTTTGTCAATCACATCTACACACTGCCTCCGATATTTTCGCCCATCATAAAAAAATTCGGACTCGGTTTGGATGCCATGTCTCTCTCTACACTTAACACGTGGGTCTGTCTTGATCCTGCCACAAGACTAAGGAAATCATGACCAAGAGAGGCAGAATCATGACACATTTAGTGGAACATTTCCATAGCATCATTTGTTAAGAGGTCAATTGTGTAATTTTTTGGAAGATCTATTGACAGAAATGCAATATAATAAACATAAATTTGTCTTTGGAGATGCATAAAGACCTTTCATGATGAATGTTTTTATTACCGAAGAATGGGCTATTTCTGTCTACGGACAAACTGCTCTAGAGAGCGCGTTTCGTAAATACGTGATCTCCTTCAGCGAAGTAATCGAAAACGTGACAAGATCTTAGTCCTGTTTCAGCCTCCGTAGTGCTTCGAAAGTGAGGGGTGGAGAGAGCAGTTGGTTGAAATTTGCAACTCACCACTAGATGCTGCTGAATGTCATACACTGTACCTTTAAAATAACCTTTTGATTTGGTATTTTGTTATCTAATGCAATGAAATACATTTATAAATTAATTATTCAGATACTTAAGGAGGCCAAATACTTTTTCGGGCCACGATTTTATCCGACACTGTTTTAGTGGCATCTTCTGCCCATTTTTCTAGTAATGTGGAAACTATGAAAACAATCATAGTTGCCATATCAAACAGATGGATAAAGAAAAGCGTAAGAAAGGGACACCAACCGGTCAAAGAGAAACAATAACAGAAGACAAACAAGTATGAGAGAAAAATCTTAACAGATATAGAGAAAGGCTGAGCACTGGTCTCTCGTCCTCCCTATGTTTTATCGCTCAGATGAGTTTGTAAAAACACACGTTGGGCCTGCTCACTGGCCTTTTGAATGCAGGTCGCAGTCTTCGGGAACCCTTCCCAGAGTCCTGGATCATTTTCCTGTTTGACCCAAATTCCTTTGAACACGCAGAACTCAGAGGTGCAGGGCCACCAATATTCCCTGGTTATTTCACCAGGGTGATTCACTCAAGTGCATTGCGAAGATCCCTCAGGTGATCTACTTGAATTTTAACCCTAGTGTTGCGTCCAGTTTGCCGGGAGAGTAAGATATATCGAAGCGGATTACTTTGCTGAATCACTGTCCTGTGGACGACACTGCCTGTGGCATTTTGCCTCGGCACAGGAAGCACATTCCTGAGAGAGTATTTGAGCGCAGAAGGGAAATAGAGGCTCTGCCCTGCGCTCTACAGGACTGGATGCAAACCCACCGTATGTATAAAAAAAAGCCTGAATAAGCACTTCCATTTCATTTCGCAGTCAAACGGTTTGGCCCGCGCAGACGGTCGCACCCGGTGAACCCAATTGTGGGGGAAGGTTTCGCAACGACTGCGTGCAGGAATTACTTTGTTTGTGTGGATATGAGTGGATGAAACGCACACGTTTTTCAGGAAACTACCCCGGTCACACTTGAGGTGCTTCTCCCTCCGCCCTACGGGGCAGAATGAAAGAGAACAGTCTTTATTTACTGCCCCCGTGGTCCCATAAATCTACCGCCGCTGCCCCAGCGTGAAGATCACTTCCTGTTGGGCAACACTTCCTCCTCAGAGGGCAGTCAGTGGGCATTAAAGTCTCTTAGACTTTCACCTACAGCAATGAGATTGAAGTGTTTATGTATACGAAAGAAATAGAAGTTTGTTTTGTTGGGTGTGTGCAATGATATTAGTGATGCACCTCATTAATAATAATGAATGTATTTTTTTTCCAGCTGGTCTGGGCCACAACCAATCGAGTGGGCTGCGCTGTACACATGTGCCCACGTATGAACGTATGGGGGGAGACCTGGGAAAATGCCATCTATCTTGTTTGCAACTACTCACCCAAGTAAGACAATTAACTCTTTGTGTTGACTATTCTGTATAGTTCACAAAAAAAAATTTGTAATCATTTATTCAGCCTCATGTCGTTCAATACGTGTTTATGACTCTTTATTATGTGGAAAACAAAATAAGATCTTTTTAGATATGTTTTGTGTCTATACAATGGAAATCAATGGTCCCTAGTAAAAAACAATTCATTTCAAATGCATTTATTTCATACTAAGTATGTTAAAATGTGTTAACAGATTTAATGACATGACTTACTGATAAAAAATTATAATAAAACTTTATTTGGGGCAATATTTATACACAATAAACTTTCCTTCATATTAAGCCTCTATTTAAATTAAAACTTCAGTTTTTATGATTTTTTTATAAAAATCAATCTTTCATTGCAAGATATTTGAAGTGTACCTGAAGCATACTTGCAATAGTTCAACTTAAGCACAATCAATTACACTTAAATTTATCTTAAGTTGAACTTCAGCACTGTTTCTGGACAATTAAAGTATATTAAGTACAAAATTAGTTGTTCCAATGTAGCAGACTATAAGTATACCAATTTAGTATACCACAAATACAATCGCAGTGTATTTTCATTAAGTACATAAGATGTATGTGCAGTTTACTTAGCCATGAAATAACTGTATTTAAAATACATTTTAGTATATTTATTTTTCACTAGGGGTGTCCCGTGTTATTTGGTTACCAACATTATTCATAATATTTTTTTTTTCTTCAGAAGAAATCCATACAGGTTTGATGAGGGTAAATAAATGCTGAAACTTTAAGATTTTTTTTTTCCGGGTGAAATATCCCATTTTAACCAGTTGCTGTGGAACTTAATATTTTGAAATTGAAGCCGGTATCCCAAAACACTGAGGCTCTGAAGTTTTGTTTTACTAGAACAATTAAACGAACAATTTAGAAAAAGAAAGCACGGACACAATTTGCTGTGATGATGATGAATGATTTAATTTGGCAATCATGGCTTGTTTACTTAAATCAGTCTTGAAAGTGTGTGAAGAGCATTTGAGTGATGGGAGAGTAGAGTATTTTGAAGCATTGCAGTAATTTCCAAAGTCACGTTGAACCCGTTCCCTCTTCTAGGGGAAATTGGATCGGGGAAGCCCCATACCAACATGGCCGTCCTTGCTCTCAATGCCCACCAAGTTATGGAGGAGTCTGCAGGAACAATCTCTGTTATAAGGGTGAGGATTGATAAAGGTAATTTAACAACACAATTAATTAAATTCTTTGTTTAATTCATAAGTTTTGTTTTATGTTTAGGAGACTCTGAACGTCAGGAGACTCGAGATATGAATGAGGTGGAGAAGCCCCAGGAGCCACTACAGCCTCAAATTGAACAACAATCCAAACCTAAGAGACCTGTAAACTCCAAACTCTCCCCACCCAAGTCTACAAGCACCACCTATCTAGGTGAGTGACAACCTTTCAATTCAGATCACAATGTTCATAGGATGTATAATTTTCACTACTATATTGAAAATAATTGTCCGTTAGATGAACGCAGAAAGATGACTGAATTGGTAACAAAGCAATCAAATATACATTATTTCATTACAGTATGTGTGTTTTAGGGCTGTCAACCGATTAATCGCGATTAATCGCATCCAGATTAAAAGTTTGTGTTTGCATAATATTGGTGTGTATACTGTGCATATTAGTTTTGTATTCATAAACACATGCAGATACATGCATATTATGCTTAAGAAAAATATCAAATATAAAAATAATAAAAGTTAATATATAATTGTAATTATTGGTAAATATAAATAAATACATTTTAACATTTCCTACATGTATATACATGTATGTTGTGGTGTTCATAAATATAAAATGATTATGCACGGTACACACACATATATTATGTAAACACAACTTTTATTCTGGATATGATTAATCGACAGCCTTGCAATGGCAATTGAGCTACAAGAACACTTTTAGGCGATTCTACATATTTTTTGTCATTTATTTTTCAATTTAATGTTTTTTATTTTGTTATTATTATTTCTTATTATTTTCTTACCAATAAAGAACAATCAAATTTCAAAGATTAATACTTCTTGTTACTGTCCTTGCAGCGAAAAATATAAAGTGTGAGACAAAAATGAGGGACAAATGTAAAGGAGCAACCTGTAACAGGTCAGTAAAAAAGGAATTTGTTGTTTTCATTAAAGATTTGAAGACATAACTTAAAGACATTTACATCATATCATTTTTTCTTTTATAGGTACAACTGCCCGGCCAACTGCATGGACAGCAGAGGAAAAGTGTGGGGCACACTTTACTATGATGTAGTACGTATACACCTTAGACCTATTCTAATCTTTCATAACCTCCTTATATAAATGTATGTTAATCGCTGACGTTTTTTTGTAGCAATCAAGTATTTGTCGTGCTGCTATTCATCATGGTGTAATTGACAATAATGGAGGCCTCGTGGACACCACAAGAAAAGATAACATGCCATTCTTCGTAAAAGCAACCAAAAATGGCATTGAGTCCCTGAGGTCAGCTGAATATTGTGATTCCATTATCATTGTAGTTCTGACTGTCTATCATTTCAGTTGTTCACCCTTATCTGTGTGCTTGTTTAGTAAATATAAACCTGGAAATGGATTCATGGTGTCCAAAGTGGAAGGTAAGCGAAATCATAAAACATATTGGTCTTGATTATGTTGATCTTTATCACATGCAAATTAAGAATTTCTTTGCAAAAACAAATAACTGCGGATTGTGAAAAAGTAAAAAATTCTTGTTGTGCATTCCAGGTCATATCAATCAAACTGCAGTTCGGTTGTTTTGATTAAGCAATAAAAACTCAAAAAACACAGCTGACTATAACAATAAAAACACGATAACTTAATAAAAAACATCATTTTTGAAAATCTAAAAATATGGAGTTATTTGTTTTTGCACATAAACTCTTGAAGTCTACCCCTTGTCCTGATGAAAGTTTTCAAAAAATAATGTCTAGATAAATAATGATTCAGCATCATTTTGAAAATGTTTCACCACTCATACACTGGACACGAGTCATTCAACCAAGCACTTTAGAAGCTGACCAATGGTTTATTTGCCCTCCTTAGAGCAATCCATAGACTGCTACACGACAGTGGCTGAGATTTGTTCCTTCAAGACGTCCTCCTTCTATTGTCCAAGGTACAAATCAATCCCTTTAAATACTTAGTTTCTTCAACCAAGTCTTCATACTAACAAAGTTCTGCCTCTCTTCAGAGTTTCCTGCCCTGCGAACTGCATAAATGAACCTTCATACTGGGCTCCAGTGGTCGGCACAAACATCTACGCTGATGTGAGTATAAGCCATATACTCTAATTAGCTGATCAATGTGTGTTTTATTAAGTTTGGGGATGATGGACTTCCAGACACAGTGTTGAACACCCCTGGGCAAGAAAAGTTCTCCCATCCAGATAATGTCCAAGCTCAACCCTGCTTAGCTTCAATGGGACTGTGAGAAAGAACTGCAGAATTTAAGTCTCTGTGAGCAACTTCAAGAGCTGAGAGACAGGAAATGAGGGAGAACAGACCATTGCAGTCAAGCACTTGCGAGTGCTAAAGTGAGCATGTTGCTCTTGCGGTAAGGGTCAACCGCGAGATTTGTCTGTGCAAGTTGTAGAGGAGATGGACATTGTCTACACTAATTTCTCTGCTAGTGTGTAAACTGACCGCAGAACAGCAGATGTGTACGTCGAGTTCAATTGCATTGCCTCATGCATACTTGAGGTCAGGGGTTGGCCTCAGAGACTACTTAACTGTTTAGGGAACAGTTAAGAGAGATGAAGTTTAATTCAGATAGCCTTGATTCTAATTGGTTCACATACGATTCATGTACAGTCAGTTGATTATTGTCAGCAATAATACCTGAGAATCTTATGTCTAAAGGTGTGTGCAGAACGGGCCGATTATTCAGTTGTCTGAATTTGTAGCCTTTTGGTCCTCTTGTCTTGTTTCGACTGAGTACCTGCACAGCTGGCTTCAGATCAGAGCGCTTATTAACTCTCAATATTCTGGGGTTTATATTTAGTATTTATAAAGGTAGCCTTTGTTTAAAGGTTTGCTTATAATAACGGAACTGGATGAGCGGCACCCAGGCGTGTGCTATGAGCTGTGGGGTTTCATTACTGTCGGTCCAGGTGAGGGACCGCAGGGGGGACCCGGGTTAAGACTCCAGTTAGAGATGGAGGGAGACTTGGATTGTGTTATGTACTAAGAGAAGCAAAAAATGTAGCCCTTGTCAGCAATAAAAGCATAGAAAGTGCGTGTGTGCCCATGACATGGTCATGAACGCTAAGGTCGTCTGAAGAAAGAATTCAGGCCAACGTGCCTTTTCTGGAGCTCTTGAGCTTTGGCCTTCTCTTGTGTGTACTGCAGACTAAGAAGTGATGTCATTTGTCTGGGCTGCTTTAGACTGTTTATATATCAGTGGTGCTTGCTAAGACGTTGTTTCTAAGTTCGGGATTTAAACAAACCTTGACTTTTAAATAGAGATGCACCGATACAAAATTTCTCCACCGATACCGATCACACAGTGTAACAAGCTTTACTTTCGCCCGACCTTTTTAAAGTGATTGTACAATTCTGTGGTGCTAATTATTGTGGTCATATTTATTTTCATGTAGCATCAATGTTTTAGTGTATATTTAGCTCAAGTCAATTTTAAACTTATATAATTGATTACGATATATCGGCATACGGCGGATAAACAAAAACTGTAACATTTTTCACATATTTAAAAAAATATTTCCAATTGTCACTGTCAGAAAATTCTAGAACTTTCTGTTGCAAAAGATGTTGGTATGAAGCCATGATGGGATTTTGTAACATTACATATAATTTGTTACATTATGTTATTCAGAGGGATATCTGCTGATACCGATTCCAAAGATTAAATTCATATTTTGTAACTTTCTGAATGTTATTAATTCATGTAATGAATTAATATTGAACATCAGACTGGTGATGTTTTTTAACATTTTTTATATAAAGAGCACAAAGTCATTTTATTTTCCTGTCCTCTTTTGATTGACAGGATAAATCGACCCTGATAATGGGCTGTATTTAAACTATCGGCCTATAACTGATGATGTGCTTTTATCGACAAATACCGGTTATTTGTCGATCTTATGATGCATCTCTACTTTTATGTATCTCTACTTTTTACTTAGTAACCACTCAATACTTCTGTTCAAAGGAACATTCATCAGTTTTTGTAAATCTGTGGTGGGTTTTGTTTTGCTTTGCATCCAAATGCACAATCTATATATCTGTGTCATTTGGTGGTACATGACCGAATAAAACCTCTAGCATGAAGATCAGTCGAATGTAGGCCAATGTAATAGAAGTGCACATGAATGCCTCTTTCTAAGAACTTAAAGGGAAGAATGTCGACTAAAGAATACCTTTTTGATTCCTGGTGTCCAGGGTTCCAGTATCTGTCGAACAGCTATCCACGCCGGAGTGATCAAAGCTAGTGGGGGCTATGTAGATGTCCTGGCTCTGGATAAGAGGAAAAGTTACACTGGGACTATGAAGAACGGCATACAATCTGAGAGGTACACGTCCTCAATCTCTATGATTCACCTTTGCTCTTCCTTCCTTAGCTTTCCTTCAATAACCCAGATTCGAAAATGACCATGATTGAACTCTACGACAGCCAAATCTGTCCGTGGCACGTCAGCGGTTGATGAGTGATGGTGTGGTTTCTCATTGAGGGTGGACCACACAGGGACTCTTTGCTTACTCTAGACCAGCACTTCAATGCTGCGTGCAAACTGCTTATATAGACGAAATTCGCTCCAGTGTAATGAAATCTTACGCTTGAATTAAAAACCATCCTCAACTAAATTGATCACTGGCTTTTATCAAGTTGCCGGCCTTGACTGCTCAATGGGCGAATCTTAGAAAAGTCATTAACAAAGGGCTTAAAGAGATTTTCTCATGCTAGTCACACAATGGGGGAATGGGGGTGTTTAGTTGTGTTAACTTTTCTGTATTAACAGGATTTGCTTTATTTTACCAATGGATGGAAAAGTTGTGAGTAACTGACTTAGCGGTTCAATGCAAGGGTAATTATGGCACAACTGAAGCCAACGGAAGCAGTTTTATTCCAATATGTCCCCATACACCACCACCTGAAGGCCGGTCTGATTCAGAATAAATAGAGAAAACGTCCAGGCCAAAAAAAGTGGTCAAACATCGTGGAAGGAATAAGTCGAATGGAATGAAAACATGAAATAATGAGTTGGTTTTAATGTCTGTTTCCAGAACTGCTCTGAATAAAATAATGTTTTAGGTTGTTTGGAGCGTTTCTACACATTTTTTGATTTATCAAGATAATTCGACACTTTACCTTTCTAAACCAGTCACAACAGCATTAAAATTTTACAATTAACAGTCTTTACTTGGAGTTTAATAAGTTATTGCAAAAAAAGTAGTCTCCGAAAGGCGCCTATGATGGACAACATTAAAGGCGATTTTTTTAATATATATATATTTTTTTATCCTCAGATTCCATATTTTTAATTAGTTGTATCTCGGCCAACTTGGTTCTATACCAACAAACCATACATCAATGGAAAGCTTACCTATTCAGCTTTCAGATAATGTATTAATCTCAATTTCAAAAGTTGACTCGTTTTGTGGTCCACGGTCCCAATTATAAAATAAGTTAATAAATAAGTAGTATTTATCATTATAATTCAAAGGCTTGTAAGCTTACTTAGCAGCAGAAGTATTTCTGTTAGAGAGGCCTTTTAGCTGCACTGACACATTGCAAATTCCTATTGTTTCTTTCTTTGATGTTTTTTTTGTTAAATTTTGATTTTATTATTATTATAATCTATTTTGTCTCTGTCTTTTTAGTAAAACCAATACAGAAGGTGGTTCGTTCCGTGTCTTCGCTGTTAGAGAGTGAGTCTCTCATCCATTTCTGGAAAAGCAAAAGCACTCCTGATGGCTCTCAAAAAGCAGAATGTGTCAATGCGGAACGCAACCTCTCATAAAGAGACACTTACTGTACATATGACCAAATGACCAGTTAAAATTTCCTTTCTTCCTATTGGTCTATTCAGAGCGTTTCCAAAAGTTTGATCTGTTTGTGTGTAATATTTTTTGATGCAGTGGGGTAGAGATGATGTAACAGCGGTGCTGGTTTAATCATCGTTTCAGTCCGTTTATATTTTAAATAATATCTTATTCAGATTTGATAATAAAATGAATGCAAATTTCTCATGTCTATTCAAAGAATTGATAATGATAACACTGTTTAATCTGTAAATAGATTTGTTTAATGTCTCTTTGCTTTCATGTTAATGTTTTGGTTCTTTTTTTCGTAAAGGTGGTAGTTGAATGTGATGTGGCAAGTAGGTGGGATATGTTGAATCTGCAGCAGGCAGACAGATTCTATGCAGAGTAATGGAAAAGGGAAGGAGGCAGACCTCCAAAGTAAAGAGATCTTTCCTTTATAATGCACGTGAGCCGTCCAAATTCAACAATGCTCAGACATTATAGTTAAGGTGCAAAAACATTGCAACAATGTTCAGTCCCGGCAGATTCTGGAGGGACTGGGTTCAAGTTTAGACTCATCTGTCATTACGACACCTACATTTTTTAGTTATTTATTTTATGCCTTTTAACCCCTTTTTTGCAACTACAAATTCTGTGGAACAGAATCAAATATTTATGAATGTGACACGAAATGTGCCCAATTGAAATGAACCGTCTTTTAATGTGTAACATGTTCCTGTTTGGTTAAATGCTGTATAGAAACCCCATTTATGTATCATTTCCTTTCTTGTTTTAACCACTTTTATTCTGGAAAGTAATAGAAAGGTACTTAAGCTAAAAGCAGGAACAGAAACTCATTGGCGAGATAAGGGCCTGCTAGAAAGAAAAAAACTTTTTTAGACTAGGATTTAGCACAATGTAGTTTTTGTGTGACCCTTTTGAAGGCCTCCATCTTGCTGCTTTTATTCTTCATTTTGCCTTTTGACCTGTTTTTATAATCCATTAAATTGGTTACCTCAGTCCTTTTGCAGCATTACATTTGAGTAATATTGTGTTTAGGGAAATGTTTGTGCTCCTTTTGAAAATGGAATTTGTAAATATTCTGTTTTGCTTTTTGTTTCAAGTCAGTGTTTTTAAAGGATGAATGTGAACGGTACTTGCTTTTTTAAACTAGAAAATTGTTTTTGCACAAGAATATAAAAATGTATAATTTTAAAATGATTTCTGACTTTCGCTTCATGTAAAAATATATTTATTTGGGCCAATGAGTTTTATACTGCCTAATAAAAAGAAAATCTTCAATGTCGTTCTTCAATTAATCCAAATGACCACGTGAAGTGGGAAATTTATCAACAAAAATATCAAAACTCTCATAGACCACCCAAACACTCATGTCAACTCTTCATGCACCACAGAAACATTATATTATATATTATACATGTACATAGTATTATACAGATCTCAGGTTGACAGCAGGTCAGGATCGCTGGGGTATGATGTAATATGTTATGAAATGGATTCTTGGCACAGATACAAACACCTGAAATCAAGACATTTGTTGGAAGAAAGATACACTTTAAAGAACCTTGTCCAAATCCAAACCAAACTGTTCTTAGAAGGAATGAATGTTTGTTTCCTTGCCAGACCATATCCTCAGTCTTTGAGTATGGATCATACTGAGATGTATATTCATGCTCAAACCCACAATGTTTGCTCAACGTGTGTCCAATACTGATGTCTACTGATGTCTTTGCATATCAAATCTGTCCATTAATCATTTTTCCTGATCAGGACCGGAAGGATCGCTTTAGGTGTACTGCACACTCGACCTGACTTTGCCAAGTGGTGGATGTCCTCAGGTCAACATATTTTCTAGACCTAAGGACAACATTTTTATAAATAGAACCTAAACCCACACCAAACCCCAACCATGACTTACCCCTAAAATCACAGTGAAATGATAAGTGAAAAACAATTGTCTAGAAGCACCTAATCCTGGTTGGAAAATTAAACTTAAAATAAACTGTAAACTTATTTCTGAAATCTGATCGGTTGATTTAAATGTTGTCCCAGGGTCAACATGATGTGGTCCTAAGGATATCAACCACTTGGCAAAAACATGAGAGCCGTAATGTAACAGTAACTAAACACTGACCAGAAGCTCTTTTATTTTTACAACTTACTGCTTACGCACACAGACCTGTGTTTACTGAACAGCTGTTCTGAAATGGTTTAAGATTTCCTGTAAAAGACACGCGCTCATGAGAGATTACATGTTCTTGTTTTAGTGTAGATCAGATCTGGTGAAATCTGACCTTCCAGGACCAAATCTGACTAGTCCAGGCTTCGTATGTGATTGTGACTGTTCCGTTCAGCTAATATGCAGGACGTAAGTTCATTGACATCCTTTGATGGTTGAGTTTATACCAGTATGACTTCACCATAGAAATCAGCATCAAGGCTTTAAGGACTTTGCCAAGGGAAAGATGACATGTAGTGTCAACAATATTTCAATTAACTAAGAGATTCAGTACCTAGAAGTTGACAGCCAATGTGGTGTTTACACTTAGAAGC
The DNA here is from genome assembly GCF_015846415.1 of Triplophysa dalaica. Taxonomy (NCBI): domain Eukaryota; kingdom Metazoa; phylum Chordata; class Actinopteri; order Cypriniformes; family Nemacheilidae; genus Triplophysa; species Triplophysa dalaica. The sequence continues at coordinate 5,674,286 of NC_079542.1, forward strand.
ACGGTTAGGCATTTCTACACCATTGCTATCCATCTATCATTTCTCTCTCATTTTAGGGATAGGTTTGGTTTGGTAAGGGGCTGTTTTTTTACAGGAATCCAGAATCAGAATCAGAACATCTCTCGCTTGGCAAAAAAGTCGCTTTGGATAAAAGTGTTTCCATTTCTGTTCAAAGAGATGAAGTGATAAAGAAATGAAAATTCGCATCGGGCGACCCGAGTTCGATTGCCGTCTCGTGGTCCCTTCCCGAACCCTTTTATCTTTCCCCAGCTTTAACTTTGGTCCTACTTGTAAACATTGCTGTGTAGACTGTGCTTAAATTGAGCTCACTGACAAAATGTTAAATGCTCTCTCATTTGAATAGAAGTGTCTGTTTGATGAATAAATGTAAATGCAGATCCCCATATTCCTTATAGAATTATATGTGTCGGATCCCTTTTCTTTCACTATAACTGCAGTGCTCTACTTTTATCTATGACGGGCAGAAACAAGAATGCAGATACTTCCAAAGACACATGCAATTATTGTATAATTTTTTGTCTTGACACTTGGAAAATGTCTAGGATGACTCACGGGCTTCATTTGTTTCACGTGTTTTGTTAATCAGCTCGCCGCTTTGCACGATGGAAACTATCTAGCCAAACTCAGTGCTCAGCTAGAATGTCTGTGTATGTAAGCAGAACAAGTCTGTTTGTAGCTTTAGTCACTATAAGATCACAGAACGCAGTCACAGTTAGAAATCCTAATTTATGGACTGTTAAGAAATCCTCCAGAGCAAGAGCCGCTGGACTTTACTGTATGTGTGTGAGAGAGAAAGAGTTGAGTTATAGCAGGACTTGCATCTGTTTACATGAAGCTTCTTAGATAAGGAGCATCTGATGGCCAAGCCTGTGCTTATTTTCAAAAATCTAAACAGTCTAAAAACGAGTAGGTTAATTTATGACCCAATGTTTGTTTCTGTGCATATTTTACCAAACCATGAGTTGAAAACAAACCATAAAATGTAAAAATGATATAACCCATTAAAACGAAATACAACGTTTTTTTTGATTAAAACAAAAACCCAACTGCTTAATAGGTGCAAACTTGAAAGGTCTTGTTTTTTAATATACACCCGCAGAAAATATGAATATATTATTTTTTATTCCAGATCAGCGTTTAGATGTATTGTGGTCATTCCAGTCCAGTGTCTGTTGAATTTCAATAAAATCAAACCTCAGTGAAAGTCATCCAACAGCAATGTAAAAGATAAAAATTCAGGTCATCTTTTCCAAAATACAGGTACAAATATTACTGTTTCATTGCTAAAAAGTGAATATGAACATGTTTCTTTGAAGTATTTGAGGTTTAAAGAAACACAGAGCATCTTTTCCGTTATTTGACCAGTCTTTCCAGTTTTCGTTTTTCAGCAAATAAATGCAAATATAAACAATATTTTCATTTGAAATTTGGGAGAAATATTAGTCGTTCACACGATGAAAGAAAATGACCATTTTACCTAAACACACATAGTCCATTCTAAAATCTGAAAAAGAGTCTCTGACTTGGTCTCTTATTTTCCCGCGGCTTTATATAAAAACAAGATTGATGATTTGGCATTGAGAAAGTGAGAAAGACCAGATCTAACATTAGGAAAAACCACTCGATTAAGATTAAAGAGGATAGATGAGATCTGGCGAATGAGAGGATGGATGGAAAGGTCAGGTACTGGTTGAGAACGTGCTACTGGAAATTAACTTTGTGAATCATTCTTTCTGGTAAAAACCAGGTCATGTGGGATGAGATACATCGGCACAATATTCAGAGCATTGTTAGTTAAATTCTCGGAAAAGAGATTCAACTGTTTCTTTAATTTTGTGATGCTCTCAAGAGATCGGGTGAAGTTGGAAGCTTCCAGAAAGGAGCATAGAGTGAAGGTTCTGGAAAAGTGGTATTATGAAATGACAACGGTGACAGAATTGTTTATTAAAGACCAAATGCAGACTGCGATTTGAATCACTTTGGGTCAGTCTCAGCTGTGAATTACTTATAATGTTTGTGGTTACTTTTGGAAAGACATATTTTCCCAAGATTTGCATTTATCATTTAACCACAGGTTTAGCGTAAACAGCCCACACTGCTTTTAAAGGGTTAATCCAACAAGAGATGTTTTTGTACCAGTGATGGTCTGGTGGCTTGTTCTTAGGTGCTGTTTGAAAGATGTCAGGCCTTTTATTCCCACAATATGATCCTCTGAATATTACAAACTTCAAAGAATGCACATCATATTACGTATCCTAAACATAGTATGTAAGGCAGTATTATTTGTGTGTTGAGATTTTTAATTTCTCATGCCTAGTGTATAGCATCACTGTTCAATGATTCATGAGAAATAACCTCTTTATCTTGACTACATAATATTCCAAGAATTATCATCAAATGTTCTCATTTCACCGATTGTGCTCTTGTGACCTGGTCTGTGTAGCGTACGTAGCCCCTCCTGCCAACACAAATGCCACTCAGTTGAGCTAATGTGCTCTGTTATATTTTTGATAAGCTAAAAATGTTTGCGAAACCACGGCACATGCGTAATACAATGTCCTCTGCGTTTGATCGGAAAGGTTCTGGGAAAGGATTCTCTCCCAGCTTGTAGGGAACAGAGTTGACTTCCTCTCCATGGACCTTCTGCACTGTCATCTTTAAGGTTGGGTTCCTTTTAAAAACTCATAACCCGAAACATCACTAATGTATTTAACAAGTTTAACTCCATACCAAATTTGTATTACGGGGTGTGGTTTGATTCAGAGTAGGATCGCTCCCTCCCTATTCCAGTGGCTTCAAACACACAGAACATGGTTTTCCATTCCCTCAAGCTGTAATTTACTAATTTTAACCGTGTTGGCGGTGGATTGTTTTATTTGTTCAACAGCATATAGTTAGATAAAGCATATGACTTCAAGAGGTGAAACTGGAGTCGTCTCACCGAACCATAAATTATCTTTATGTATGGTGTGTTTTGACGTCTGTGGAGATGTTTTGGTCATTGCAGACATTGGTTCTTTAAGGGGCTCAATGCCACAACTTTGTTGATTCATATTTCTAATTCCCTGGGGATTAAAACCCACCCATCCCACACGGGCAAAGAGTCACAGAACGGGCCGCTGACGTACATGCACAAAGGAAGAGCCAACAGCTGCGCTTCAGCCAAATTTTGCCTTCTTGGATTAACCAACATGTTCAGCTTGAGAGAAGAAACAAGGGACAGACGGCAGTTCGCACTAAACATCCATATCTAACATACGCTGTGAAGCGAATCTGAGATGCTTTCCCCATCCTTGCCCCCTTTGAATTTTGTTTTCGTGAAGTAGTTTTGATTTACTCGTGTTCCGCAGAAGGCTTTATTTTTCCACAACAGTAAGTCCCGGTTATCAGTTCTCTGGAGAGAGATGAGGATGCTTGCAGTAAAACCTCTTTCCTGGCTCTAGGAGAGAGTGTGCCGACATTCATCTTTTACTGCTTCAAATAGGACCGAGATTTAGAGTTGTTGTATTCATTTTGGAAGAGAAACAAAAATAACAGATATGTGAGGAATTTTTACGACACATTTCCACGTTTAGTTGTTATGGGATGCTTGAATTTAAGATGATTTGGTGGTCTGCCAAACGCAGTAATAATTCTTCCCGTTTGTTTTCCTATCACCTTGGCATTATAAGGTTTTATCTGACATTTTGGTCAAAATTGAGTTATTCACATATTTCTAGTCTTTTTAGATTATACCATGTTTGTTTTTTTAAATGAAGTGCATTTTGGGACTTTTCTTAAGAAAACAAGAAGCTTCTATGTACAAAATCAAATTATTATTTGATGCTGAGGACCAATCAGGATCAGCTTTCTTGGTCATGTGACCGGACTCCTCAGTGACAGTGGAATATCTGAGGAAAACAAAACAAAACAAAGTTTAAAGAAACCTCAAGGTTGACTTTTTACTCTTGTTAAAGAGAGCAGTTCAAACAATGGTGTTTTTGTTTTGTTTTAGGTTTTGTTGAGGAGATATTTTGTATATATTTATAGACACAACACTAGCCAGCAGCGCTTGCTTCTTAATGACTGTATTTACATAGACTCTCAGAATGCAGTTATTACCAAATAGTCAACCACGTCAAGAGTCTTGATGACAAAAATAAACATTATTATGTTTTTTCAGCCATACTCATCCATTTAAAATGATAATATGATCCGTCCATCCTTCAGTAAACAAAACGATATAACAGTTAGCACGGCCTTTTAAGTTTAATTTTTACAAGAAAAAAGCATCCTAAAATATGAAATAAGTGTCATGATAACCATGTAAATGTACCTTTTTTACACATTATTATAAACTAATTTGATGTTTCAACAAATGTTATAAGAAAATTGTTTGTGTTGCTTGAATAGATTTAGAGTGTCTGTCTTTTTCACGTATAAAAGAGATTTGTTCCTCATATCATTTCTACTATTTGAAAGACATCCATATCTCAAAACTACTCAGATAGAAGCTTGTAATTACAAGGCGACGTATTGGTAAAAGTCTCTCGGTGATGACTTTGGATTTGATATTTGATTCAGACATTTTCACAGCTAGGAGTGTCGAGTAGATTTATGTTGTATATATGCTGTGGGGATGAAATTGAGGGTGTGAGGAATAAATGTAAATCTGTTGGTTGATCTTACAGGAAACAATAACTATTTTCTGAGTTGATGATTTTGTCTGAAACTGTGCAGTGAATAAAAAGTAAAATAAAAACTTACCTAAACCTAACATCACTTGGGTGAAAGGCAAGTTGACAGTATCAAAAGTTATGCATTAGATCATATAAATCCAGGTATAAAGCCACCTCACATAATAGTTTTGAAATAGTGTTGGCATGAAAAAAAAATATATATATTTATGTACATTGCATGAAAAACGTTATGTATTCTGAACAAGAAAGGCTTTATGTATTAACTATGTTCATGTTAATTCTTAGTAGCAATTTGGTCTTTAACAACCTAGCTGAAACTGCCTGAGTGGAAAAGTACTCTTCTCGCCTGTGGCCTCTTTGCTGGTGCACATTTCTTCCTCTGGGGTTGCTCTGTATGTAATCAGGTGTGCTGAAGACCTCAAGTGAAGCCAAAGTATCATGCCAAGACTCACCCCCTAAACTGCCTCATCAGGTGTGAGAGTGTGTACGTGCAGAAGAGATTGAGAATATGAGTTAGAGGTTGCAGGAAGGTTATACGTCTTCAAATTCACTACATTGATGAATCAGTAAATGTATTAGAAATTAAGTGCATAAAGCTACAGATTTGGCCATGTGCTAGAATTTGATATTTCAACCAAATAGGATTTTTTATTGTGTGCTCACGTTCATGTCGTTCGGAACCTGTACGTTGGCAACCAAAAAAAAAAACCTCCCCAACCCCCACGGACTTCCATTTTATTGCCACAAAACATCACCCTTTGTGTGCTCAGAAGAAAGAATGTTTTACAAGTTTGGATTGACAAAATGATAAAATAATGTAATTGGACAAACTGCTCTACAGAGAGTATCGTAAATACGTTATATCCTTCGGAAAAGAAGCAAAAACATGACGACATATTAGTCCTGTGTCAGCCTCCGTAGTGCTTCGCAAGGGAGAGGGGAGTGAGCCATTGGTTGCAGTTCACAACCTCACCGCTAGATGTCGCTAAATTTCACACACTGGACCTTTAAGGCTCAATCATCATGTGTGTCACACAACACAAATGTTACGAAATTGACTGCACATGTAAACTTCATAATTTATATGCACTGTAAATCACGTTGGGTAAAAGTGTCTGCCAAGTCCATACATGTTAGTGCAGAAACGGTGTTGTGAATGGCCTGGTGAAAACATTAGGAAGACACTGAACACACATTCTAGCCATGTCGGATCAAACATAACTGCCCCTGTGTTGTCAATAACACTGCTCGGATTTTATAATTTATAGTGTTCCTCTCGACAAACTGGCCAAAATACATATTCATTCAAGGAACACAGTCAAATGGGACGTCCAAAGAAGTGTTTGAGTCTGAAGCAGCACTGACAATGCAATTCAGACAGTCTAAGTAGGTTGTGATAGTTGCACACAGTGTGTGAAATCTGGAGTTACAGTACGTGCTGTGATGAGCGTATTGCCAGTTCCATCTCATAAAATCTCAGACTGCTTACTGGCGAGGAAGAAAACTAAAAATATCACACTTATATAATTAAGTAAAGCTCTTTAAGACTGAAAGTTTTAGCTATTGATAAAACCAGATGTGCATTAAAGGAATGGAATGACAAGGGATTACAGGAGGATGATAAACTATAACCACCTTGATATTTGTACTGATATAATCACAAAATGATTCTCACTCATTCACATTCCCTCTTTCAGCTGTCTTTGATAAAAACATTATTTTATGATATCAAAGCTCATATATTTCTCACGTTTTAGTTTTAATGACTTATAATCAACCTAGGACCTAATCATAAAAACAATTTGCTTTGCTTCTTCATATATTCAGTATATATACAAGTAATCTCATTTGTTTTCTCAATTCAACCCATTTGGGTTTGCTTTATAAAAACAAAAAAGAGTAGCAATTTTGTTGTCTGGTTATATAACTAAGCTAACAAAAACAGATTACAGCTACCTGTTTTCTCATCCAATAACAGGCAAGAATGATATTTCACCCCTTTTCCCGTTTAAAGGAGCAATGTGGAGATTTAAGAGGTGTCTAGTGGTGAGGTAACGAATTGCAACTAACGGCTCACAACACCCCTCCCTTTCAAATCTCTACCGCGGCTCTCACAGAACGAAAATGTTGTCGTGTTTCCACTTCTTTGACGAAGTAGACAGCGTATTTACGAAACTACTGTAGAAACAACATGGTGAATTACATGCAAGGGGACCCACAGTGTTTGTAGAAATAAAGGTAATAAAAACATAACGCTTCATTATGTAAGGTCTTTATACACCTCTGTATAGTTGGTATATACACATAAGTATATTATATAGACATAGTTATGTATGTTAAATTGCATTTCTGTCAATAAATCCTCCAAAAAACATTACACACTGGACCTTTAAAACAAGATGAATTTTTTTGCTGTTTAATGTGGGTCATAACTGTGGGCATGCTTCAGTTAAGCAATGGTTTTCCTGTCATAAATTCATTTTACAGTAGGAGATGCTGTCAGTTATGACAGGGGCCAGACAGGGACGGCAAAAACGTCTACCCGCTTACCATGCCATTATAAACAGAGAAAATAGTCTTGTTTTATTTTGTCTTTTACCAAGTCTTTTACCTTTATTATTTCTTCAGTGCAAACATCATCCTCTGAATCTACTGCTCTTAGTCTAGAAAGTTGGCTTTCATTTGTCATCACATGACATTGTTACTTAGGTCCCTGCACAAAATGTTATATTAATTTAGAGAGCTATATTTTATGCAGGTTTAAAGTTGACTTTCAGAAAGTGATATTGGTGTTTATGTGGGCTGGTTGTTAAGAATGGAGGATATCTTCAGAGCAGAGCTGTTTATGACATGGATCAGCAGAGTTTAATAAAACTAGTTGACCATGTCTTTGTCTGTGTGCTCTGGTCCCTGTCTTTCCCTGGCACCTGCAGAGACTCATGATAGTGTCCAAGTCCACTATGGTTTCTGTGGTTCTGGGATGCTTGATTTCGGGTCAGCTTTTAACATCTCTCTAGCTTGGCATCTTCTGCTAGCCATGGTGACTGTACTCTCAGCGCTGTGATGTCAGTGTGTAGTCTTTAATATGTCGGGCTTTAGGAGGCCTAACCATGCATTTTGTCTTTGAAAGAGACACATACAGAAAGAGACACATACATTTTTCCAGCTGTCTCTTGAACCATGTCTTGTTTTAACTTTTGGGAAATTGTTTTGATGTACTCACTTCTATATAGAAGCTAAACACTATTTAAAGGTCTATTAAATTGAAACCAGATTTTACTGTCCAAGTTTAGAATGAGTGAGATTTTTCAGCAATGTGACATCTTACTCCAAGAAAAATGTATACAATAAAAAATATGTATATAAAGCCTAACTTCAATGAGGATTCATGCAAAGCTCAATATTACTATTACTGAAAGGCACTAGCTTCTACTCAATAAATCTTTTTTATTTGACGTAAAACATCTTTATGATCTCATGGTCCTCCATTTACGCAGAACAAACAGCCCTTTATGAAGAATATGACTGATTTAGTATGTAACACAGTTCAGAAAGATGGGGACGGGTGATGCCAAATGTGTTATGAATCAATAATTCAATAAAATAAGAAAGTATTTAAATAAACTTGCATTGTTATGCAACAAATTGTATTTTTAAGAAAATCAATGAAAAGGTGCACATTGCTTTTCTGTTCATATTTTCTATAAAAGGTAACATTTACATACCATTTCTTTTCTAAATTACTCTTTTTCAACAAATAAAATATTCAGAATAAAATAAAGCCAAGCAACAAACACACAAACATGCACAGCAGTGCTCTTACATTAAAGTGCTTAATATAAAATCAAGACATATGCTACTGTATAAGAAACACCTGGAATACATGCTTTATCAGCCACCACCGGTTTTACAAAAAAAATTAAAACATGAGCAAAATATTCTGTTTCTAATCTAATCTCCCAAACATTCTTTGGTTTAAAATATTATGCTGTGAGCCTTTTTCAAACACATGGATAAAGATGCAAAAGCCGGGACAGATGACTCACTCCAGTTAAGTACAGTAAGACAGCTGGGGATGTACACAAGCCGAGGATGGATCATGTCTCCAAAGTTTTCCACAAGCAGATTTGCTTTTGATCTCCATTTTGATTAAGAATCAGCATTTGTTGGCACTAATGAAATAAGATATTTGTTTGTCTTTTGACCTTTAGTCCCCCAGAAACATCTGCACATATAGATTTATCTGCACCTTTCGGCTACTGTGCTGGAATAGGAAAAGACAGAAATTGGTTTAATGTAAACTCAGAATAAACATAAATGAGTTATGTAACTTAAATTACACAGTTGGTTAGAAAAGCCCAAGTACATCCCATTCGTATAATGTGTAAAAAAAAATTGAAATATACCGTAACTGTACTATCCCAAAATCATTTACACGAGGCAGAAAATATTTTTCAGTATTTTGATGTTTCAAATTTGAACCTTTTAATCACATTTAAACGGTATATATTTGTATAGTATGTAACATATATACTTTACTTTTTTTTTTATTGGGCTACTGACTAATGTCTGTGATTCATGACTATTACTTCATCCGGATTAACATGGGTCTAACTCTTTTATTGAAGAAATATGAGAGACACGGCGAGTGTGATATGGGAATTTTGGTGTGAAAACAGGAAATTAAGAAATAGGGGAAGCTGTCTAGCCAGCCTCCCTAATTTCTTTGAAATTACGATAGTGAAAACTTCAAAACCATCAAAGGTCTTTTTCAATTTTTGCTAAAATAATGAACATGCAGGTAAATAATGAAGTTTCTTCTTTTACCTTGTACCAAAGTCATTTTGGATAAAATAACATGTTTTGTAATGAAGCTATTTTCTACTTATTTCAAGAGCTGTTCATTAACATTTTAATATCCATGTGATATGAAAAGGAATAATGTCACTGACTTGTTACAAGTTGTATCCAAATAAAAAGCAACCTTACAGGTCTTAAAGACGCATGCCTTTGGGTCAATAAGTGCGACGGGCTCTCTGAAAGACCCGGTTTGTGCTTAAGTGGACTGTGTGGTTTGTCATTTATTCACTCCTTTTTCCAATGACAGCAAAGACTGACTAAAGCAGCATGGAAAAGCCCAGAGTACTGAGAAAGAGTGAAAAGCAACCAGCTGGAGAGTCCTTAGAGAAAGATGAACAGCTTTTCAGCAACAGTCAGCCGCCCTGATGAAGAGAGAGATTCCTTGAATCAAAGCTGTGGTTAATTCTTTGAAAAGCATTAAATAAACCTAGACAATAAAAGATAAACCATTTTACTCCTCTGTTGTACACAAGTATGCTTGGTCTCGCAATAATACAATGATTTGGATAGGCCTATTTAAGTAGGACATATATAGAATAAGGTAAACTGAATGGTTTGGATTCATTGCTTGATGTTCATTGCTTCATTGACCGACTTGATATTGAAGATCTTCAAACCAAATTATTTCAACCTAAGGGTCTAGCGCACTTTATTATTAAAAGACCTACGTTTTGAATGACAACAGTAGGCTATGCAAGCGCAATATTCATTCTGATCAGGCCTATCCATTATTTATCCATAATTGTATTACGTTGATTTATTTTAATTAAGTGTATTTAACTATTTATTCATGACAGTTCATTGTAGAAAAATATGCTGGCGTTGATTTAAAGTTAAATAAGTAAAAAAACTATTCAGTGCAAATAAGATATAATGAAACTGCGGAGCCTCCCAACAGTGCTCTACGAATGATGCACTTCCGGCCTGTCGCCACCACCAGGTACTTGAAGTAAGCAAAATGGTTTCTAGTCTGCTTCTGCTCTGCTTGTTTTGCATGTGTATTCGTTGGCCAAGAATGAATATAAACGAACTTAGTGGACTCAGTTTGTATAAAACTCTGTATCTTAATTAAGTAATCTTTTGATGTCGCACCTGTGTAAAACTCAACAGGTTGGGATAGGGCTGTCGTTTATTTATAACTTGCATTGTTCATATTAACTTCTACATTCTTTAATAATACTCCAAATTCAATCTTATATTTTTGGCGTCTTTGACTTTCAATAAGACTTGTCTTTAGAGTTTGAACTTGACGCGATTCAATTGGAGCATGTAGTTCGCTAGTTACGCTTATTTTTGCAAGTGTGCGGCTTCATGAAATCATCGTTTTGCGACAAAAGAGGTCTTGTTAAAAAAGTTTTCACGAGCTGTTTTTAGTTATTTTGACAGATATCTCTGTGGCTACTGTTGCCAAGGGTACAAATGTTTCTTCTTCCATTACTTCATTAATGTATGGACTAACCCACTCCGTGCTGTTCAGATGATGAGTCAGGTAGAACCATTACGGGTGTTCATTGTAACACGATCTTTGGCCTTGTGTGCGCAAAATGTTTTTTCAGCCGATACGCTTTGTTTGCTATGATACGGAATATGGCCGGAAGTAATGTGTGTGTTACTAGTATTTATTTTACAGGTTGTTTTCTGGATATGAAAATGTAAAGACGTAATTAAACGATATCGATGTTAGCAAATAACATTAACTCCAAAGTTACGATCTTGCGGACGATAAGCATGTCGATTGGTCGGTGTGGTATTTGCCCCGCCTCTCTTTAACTGTAATTGGACGGCTAAGTAGAAAGTGACATTGACGAGCGTTGCAGTTTATCTAATGTTGAAAATATAGGCCTGTGTAAGGTTTAACATTTCGATTTAGTTTTAAAAGTTATGTTGTTTGCTTTTTGTTCCAACGTTTGTGTATGTTAAAACATATTTAACAACAAATATTTCTTGCTTAAGTGGGCCGCTCATAAAATGTGTATAAAGTCCCCTAGCCTTTACAAACTGTACAAATTATTTTTTTAATTGTTTGTCTGGAGTAAATGCAACTTTATAATAGCTTCATACCTTGTTGTAAATTTATAACCCAGTCAGACAAGACAAAAGGAATTAAATCATAAAAAGGAAAGCATTTTATTGCGTTGCCTGTCAGTGTCAAGAAGTAAGTAGGCGTTTGGCGCCCTCTCGCGTTTGTGTTTTGATAATGCAGTGTTTTGCGTTACGGTTGAGAGTGGAAATTATATTTATCCTGAAGGATTAAACAAATATAAGCATAAGCCAAATTTTAATTTCGAAAACGTTAAAATATCTTCGTTAATAAATTCTTATTATTAAATATAAGTCTAAAATAAGCAACGTACAAAAAAGTATATTCCTTTGTTTACAGGTTTTTTAACAAGTGAGATTTTATATATGGCACTCTATATTTAGGCAAACAGACCATTCCTCAGTGATATTTTAAAAAGTGAAGAAATCAGAAGTCTGTTTATACATATAGTCAAACCGTTCCTCATCACATGTGACGTGGTATCAGATTGAACCATGAACCCCATTATACACTATTTGTTGTATTTTGATGTTTATGGACGCTCCCCTGCCATGTCACCATCCAATAAATTAGACAATCATCAACCAGTGATCTCATTAGGTGGTATTTTATATAGCGTAAAAACTTTATTGTCTGTTAATTTTTCACTCACTGTAAAATATTCACACTGTTAGAGCATCACACAACCTTCTTTAAGTGTAATGAAATGTATTGCTTAGATTGAAATATTTGAATTGTTTTACAGTCATCAGAAGTTGAATTATAACTCTTTCCTTTCTTTTGTGTACATAACAGTGGCTTTCCTATTTTTAGTGTCTGTCTGCACATGTGTATATCAGTGTTATGAGTGTGTTGGGTTTACAGTATACCGTAGGACATTTTCCAGTGTGTGTATGTGACTGTCACTGTTCAGTAACTTTGGTTAAAGGCATGTGTGGACAGTTGGGATGGCGAGACTGTTGGCCATTTCTCTTGGCATGTCTGCTGGTTGTCCATGTGTGAAGACCTCAGGCACAGCATGTGTGGGTAGCAAGGGCTCTTCGGGCAGAGCTGTTGGGATCAGAACAGGCAAAAAGTTACATTAATACTCAAAAGTCTTTTAAACTAAGTACATTTTCATAATGTATTAGCCAGATGCTTTTATACAGGGTGACTTGAGTTCGATCTATACATTTTATCAGCACTGAATGTATAACAAATGACCTTTCCATTGCTCAACAAAGTGATCATTAGGAACACATAAAATAACTATTTTCCTTCAAACGGATAGTTTGTCAACGTGTCTGTGAGCTCTGGATACTCACAGGAGGGTACTGGGTGGATGACTGAGGTGAAGTTAGGCATTGTGATATGCTCTGGCAGAATCTCTCTGGTGAGAACCGGCTCTGTCGGTGTGGTGAATATAAGTGGCTCGGGATTTGAGTCTACAGAGAGGCAGAAAGAGATGAACACACTTACTTGTTAATACCATTATTCCACTTTCAACCAGTTCAGACCTAAACTGTAGGAAAGTCAGAGAGAGAGCCTCAATTCAAAGGACTGATGTTGAGTCTTATCTTAAACCTGAGAGCTTAGAGACTGACGGACTCTGGACCGAGATCTCTTGTTGAATCTTAACCAGCTCTGACTGAGTTCACTAAAGTTTATGCTGGGGAAAGTCTGATTCTACATGAGGTACAGGACCACCACTACTTGCCTAAACCTAAGACTTGGCCTTAATCAGCCGTATGGCAACCCAAAATATTGCTCAAAGATGGCTCTTTCGTTGCTCAGGAGGGTCGTCTCGCATGTTTCTTTTAAGAAATTCAAGGGAGAATTAATTATTGATAAATTATTTGCTTTTGATGTATAGAAAGATCATGTGGCTCCTAACGTAATTTGTTTATGATTTTAAAATATGTTTGATATGCACTAGGGGTGATAAGGTATATGTGGCATGCCAAAAAAAGGAAGACAGGTAGGCTATATTGCAAAACTCGGATTCGCTTAATAGGACTAGGTGTTATGTACTAGATGTGTTAGTTTTTTTACGTTATGACGTCTATTTAATCCTATTCAGTTAAGCTGCCATTACGTGTACTGCATTAACATATATAGTGTTTTACATGTTTTGATTTTGTGCTTTTGAAGATCGGGTAACATGCTATTTCATGCATTCTGACTACTCTACAGTGTTGAACGTGCTGGCATCTCGTGGTTAACTTGGTCAACTTGTTAAAAAACGAGTTGATACACTCCCTCAGCACTCAATCTTGTTTCGGGAAGTTTTTAACAAGTCTCGATCCCTGGTTCCTAACACGGATCCTATTCCTTATATTTGGCGAATCTCCGGAAAAGCATGCCCACAGCAAGGCAAAAGAAAGAGCCGGCCCACGCTCCAACCAACGAGCGATAGGAAGACCTGCTTGTCAAGATTGGCTGCGCTTTGTCAAGATTGGCTGCGCTTTGTCAAGATTGGCTGCGCTTTGTCAAGATTGGCTGCGCTTTGTCAAGATTGGCTGCGCTTTTTCAAGATTGGCTGCGCTTAGGGCCTGAAGCTGCAGCTCGTACTCTTGTGGTAGTGAGAGAAGTTGACGTGTGTTTGTTTACGACATTTCAGTGATGGATGACGTATAAACAGTGGATATAAAGGTGGATTTCGAGATGGATGGCGTGGTCAGAAAAACACAAAGGGATGTATTGTGGTCTATTGTGTTATCGTCCTTTAGTTCTGCCTGGCTCCAGGAGCTCATCTTTTCCAGAAATAGGCGTACAGCTGTGTCTCTCTTTTGTAAGTTTGATCAAACTATATACTATTACTAAATGCAATACTACTATATAGATACTCAAGATTGATATGAGATTGGCAGAAACTGTGTTCCCTCAAAAAAAGTTATCTCATGGGATTTAGTTTACTTAGATGTTTTCTTAATTTTATTTTTATTTTAAAAAAATCATGTTTTTTAATCGTGCATTACAATTAATATCAATCAAACAGGAATTGGTTTGTTTTGATTTAAGCCATAATAACTGAACAAATACAGTTATAAAATAAAACACAATAAAAACATAATTACGTTCCATTTTGGAACCAAACTCTTCAAATATTATATCCGTCCTGTTTGGTTTATTTATTATATAAACACCATTCCTTTTGTTTAGACTTGATAGATATTGACACTCAGTTTGTAGCCTATTTATTACCATTTGCTGTATAGAAGAAGCGACTATCAAAGTATACAGTAGTTTAATGTTGTTCTCTCCTCCCAGGTTAAAAAGAGCAAAATAAAAAACGGCCGTGGAAAAAGTAAAAGACCATTTCAAAAAAAACTTTTCTGTTTTTCTGAATTTACCATGTAAAATTACTATGTGTATTATATTTAACTAAAATATTGTTTCTATTTGCAGAAATGCAAAAATGTCTGTTTTTTTTAAGACCTCAAATATGGCAAATAAAGCAAATTTACATTTTAGCAAAACAACTGTTATATTTGTACATGTATTTAGAAAAAGTTAATATTTTTATGTGATGATCTGGATTTTTCACACAGTTTTCATGTGTCTGATGATTCTGTCAGTCTTTCACATTGCTGTTGGATGACTTTGTCACTCCTGAGGTTTGATTTGGTTTAAATTCAACAGACACTGGACTGGAATGGCCACAATACATCTAGAAATGCTGCTTAAAGGTATATTTGAATGGTCTCTTTCACTTTTTCAGTGCCCTGTATATTAAGTACAAACTAAATGTGTGAAAATAGAGCACTTTAACTACACTATACTAAGTGTCATTGTTCTTGGGTTATGGGACCGAAACAAATTTTAGAGGATTTGGCCATCTTTGTACCTGGGACATGCAGTGATTCCGACCCTCTGGCCGCCTCTTCTCCAAGTAGCATCTCCATAAGCAAGCTGTCCACGTTGGCTTTGCCCAGCAGACGCACTAACTGCAGCTGTTCCACCATCTGCCAGGCCACACTCTGAAGAGTGGTTAGCAACAACAGAAGCTCTCCGAACCGCCCTCGCTGCTCGCTCGTGGCCTCATCCAGCAGCAGCTGGGCCTGAAATCGCAACTGGCGCACCGCCTGGGAGCAATGCAGTCCTGGACAATCTAAAACATAGAGACGATGCAGTGGCATAGGTGTACAAAAATAAATCTGTGCTTGTGGAGGGATTTACTGTATCACATTTATCTGAGATAACGTTTGTCATATAACGTATGGAGAGTAGAACTAAGATCACAGCTTTGTTTGTGTGTCTTTGCGATTTTGTGCACGGTTGTCTGCAAGGAATGTATATTTGTCTAAGCTGCAATCTCAGACAGACATTTAAACTCATTGGACAGATGTCTGGTCTCACTGACCGACCTGGCCCCGGTGTTATAATCAAGACATGAGGCCAACAAGGAGTAAAGTCTAGAACTGTTTTCCAGATATTAATAGATCCCAATGAAGCAGCATGAAACTAAAGACCGTACAAGCAAATCATGCCAGGAACAAGTAGAAGAGCACCTGGCACAGATGGCATGTTGTGCCAGGAGTGAACCACCGTGTCTCGATGATCCCTGACTCACCTGGAGCAAAGAACACGATGGTTTTGAGGCAGACAAATTCAGTGTCTGTGATGCTCAGCTCTTTCAGAGGTCTCACCAGCTCCTCCAAGACACGAGTCGCTAGTTTAGACATCTCCAGCTCGACGCCTCTTACAGGAATGATGAAGTCATTTCCTGCAAAAAGACAATCTACTGTCAGATCTGGGTTTCTTATAGCTTCAGTAGTCTATATAGATTTAAAAGTGGTTTGATATTTCACTGTATTTCTTTACCAAGCAGAATAACGTCATTGTAGGGCAGCGAACGACGAGTGACCCCTAAGATGAGGTGCTCTGCTGAGTGAGCTCTTAACAGTGCCACCTGTGCACAGATATGAACAGACAGACAGCGTGATGCTCTTATTGCCCACATCAAACAGAAAATCAATAGCAAATGATCAAACAAGTCCAAGTTCAGGTGTAGACCTACCCTGTCATCCACTGAAAGCTCACTGAATTCAGGGATGCGCTTCGCCCATTCCACTAGGAGGAGGAGCTGCTCTTTCATAGATTCACACACGTCTCCTACGTTGGCTATCTTCTTAGCGTTGATGTTCCTCATAGGGTTAAGAGAGGGATGCTGTAGAAAACATAATGACTGAGACCATTGTAGGACTTTTATATACAGGCTATTATATAAGAGCTGTACTAGCGGATGCTGCTTGGTCAATGTTTGTTTATTTACAACCTTTTCACAGACCCACTATTGTTATCTTTCGTAGCTTATCATTTTTGTTTGTGGTTTTGAAGCATGTCGTGTTTACATGTCAGGGACTAATGTTTATGGAAGGGTTGCTGATAATAATTTTTACTAACTTGAAAAATAACAACACCCTTCAACCGTGACTGTATTCACACAGTCTAGTACAGCTTCTGCCGCCTTATAGCTCTAAAGAAATTAAAATGACTTGAGGAAACAATTATCAGTATTATCTAAAAGGTATGAACAGTGGATGTTGATAGTAAGTTTACCTGATGTGTGCAGGCCTCTGCCTGCATTAACACATCGATGGTGAGGGTCCCCACTCCTTGGGCTTCTCGGCGACTGCTTATACGGTCTCGCTCATTCTGGACAGCTGTAAGATGCAAGGAAATATCAGTGAATATTTATTACTGCTTCAGTTTACCTGATGGGTTTCCAGATAAAAGGTTTTTGAGATATTACACATTATTTTTTTTCGGCTGTGTGATGTCATTCTCCAGAGTCCAGCCAATGTTTTTTCACATTGTATCATATGAGTCAATATATTTATGTCTTATCTAAATAATAATTTTATTTCAATTAAATCTTATTATATAGAATTAATTATATTACTAAAATTCAACTTTATTTTTATTATTTTATCTATTTTTTACCTAGAAATGTTTAACATTTTATTATTTATAATTGTACTTTTATCATTTGCATTGTTGCAAAGCAGCTTTACATGCATTTGGTCAGTAGTTATTGTACTGTAGTAAGATGTATAATTATGAAAAATAATGAAAACAGAATACATGATGATATTATTGCACATTTCCACAGTATGAAGACATTTGTTTGTATTCGTAGATTATCATTCATAGTACTAGTAAGAAATGTGTATGCACATTTTTTCATGGGAAGGATATTAAGATTACCCACTGTAAAAATAATTGTCTATCTGTAATCAGTTTCTATGCATAAAGATTAATTTATTTATGGCAAATACATAAAATGTACTTACATTTTCTCTCTATAAAGTACAAATATATTAAAATGCTATATCATTTAGAGACTACGAAACATTAACTTCATGCTAATTCGTTTAATGTCAAATTACGCTACGGATTCAAGAATGATATCTTATTAGAGCGTCTGGTTTTGCCTTTCTAAAAGGACTATGATATGCAAAATATTCTTTGTTGGATTTAAAAGCAACAAAGCTTAATATTGGCGATGGCAAGCCATCTGTGCACCTGTCAGTGTCTCCCTGGGCAACAGAGATCAGAGGACCGCAAGCAGGGTAGCACAATCAAAAACACATGCATCTTACTGGAGGAGAGGATAAAATGAGTTTTACAGTTTTGTTGGCACATTTTGGGAAATGTAAAATATTTATTTTGTCATGGGGCAGAATTGGCATCTTTGGATCTTATTGTGTGACATATTTCCCGATGGCTGCTTCATCGCTGATTGATGAAGAATCTTAGTCTGTGACAGTTCAGAGTTTTGGGTCGCTGTCCTGATGTGTTACAGCTTTAACAACAGTTAGTAGGAGCACATGAATTTGATAAAAACGGAAGAAAAAGATTATCATTGATATGTATATTATTATAATACGTCAGTGTTGAGCAATCCCTTATTATGACCGTACTAACAATACGTCTAAACATGAATACAGTCCGCACACTTTAACACTGAAAGAGAAAGTCACCTGATTTACTGACGTTGGGTTTGATGTCTTTTACTTTTATTGTTGAAGTGTGCAGTCTTCCTTTGGCTATTTTGTCTACTTTTTCAGTCTACACCTCATTTTGGGCTTTTTCGAGTCTTGTATAGAAGAATGAGCAGTTCATGACTCAATACTGTTTTTCTTTTTTCCTTTAGGGAAAACATTGGCGATATTAACATGAGCTTGCCTGAGCAACATTCAGTGAATAAATAGTTAAGCTCATATCTCATTGTCAAAACATGAAATTGTTTTTGTTTGTGTTGAGATTGATTTACTAACTCTCAGTTTCATCTTTAAAATTGATGGCATCTTTAAACGCAACAAGATGTCTTCTAGCTGTGTCAGAGGCACATTTGGAAGACATGTTGTATGTTTTATTTTGGTGTGTAAAGTATAGTCTCACTCGAAGGGCGATACAGGCATCAGTGAATCATGAGTAAAATGATGAAGTAATAACTTGTGTTTGTGTTTAGTCCAGGCTTTTTCGAAACCTTTGCAAAATAGGTCTCATAATAATGTACCTTCTTTTCTCATGCCAGCTCTGAAGCACTTTCGAAGTCTGCAGTATCTACATTGATTCCTTTTGTCTTTGTCAACCACGCACTGCCTGCTGAACCTGTACACACACCACACACACACACACACACATTGCATGCTGTAATTCTCACATTTGCAGAGAGAGAGAAACAATCCAATCGAACACTTCATGTCACACTCGTACAGTTTCTGATGAAGGTGGTCACAGATCACAGATTGTTTCATAGGACACAAGCGTCTGTGACCATTAATAGATGGGGTCTTGCCACGAAGACAATCCGTGTAACAGTCAGCTCCTGTGGAACTGTGAAATAAAATTTCCGTTGTATAGACTGAGCTGTGAAATCAGCTGTGATGTTCTGACTCACCCCTATGGATGGTTACTTCCAGCGTGACCCGAATTAACCTTCGGGGAGCTTGTATAGATAAATATAATGTATCTAAGAACGTAATAAGTTTTAAGGCTGTAACATATGTCTAATTAAATTTCCCCCCTTCGTGAAGCCATATCAGCAAATGTGATGAATTAAAATATTTGTGTTTGTATTCTAGTCACGTATCAGTCTGTGTGTGTTTTCTCACCTGCATGTGTAGGCGTGATTCTTGCGTACGCTTCTTCTGAAGAAGCCCTTGCATCCATCGCAGCTGGACGCACCGTAGTGTTTTCCTGTTGCCCTGTCTGCGCAGATGGCACAGAGATTCACACTGTTCTGCTGGAGACTGAGCGTTGGTACTAATGCAGGCATTGGGTTGAGTATAAGTGACTCTTAAATGGAAAGGAGTAAACAAAATAGTCTGTAGCATCTGACAGCATTCGATTAGAGATGGTAGACGTTTTATTTACATTTTTATTTGTGGCACTTTCCATGAATGGGAAACAAAATAGGATTTTCTTTAAAAAGATAAAGGAGGTACTTATCCTTCTGAAATTGTTATTTGTCCACATCAAGAGTTTAAATTAATTATAATACATCGCTCAAGTTACAATATAAAGTTCCTATGATGTTTGCAGAATTTGGGACATGCCTAATACAACCCTGATTTTATATTTTTTTAACATGAAAAAAAGACTATCATGGTAGAAAAAAATACTTTATACATTTCTTTGTTCTGATGAAGAGAAAAGAAGACATTTTGAAGAATGTAGGAAAGCAAACAGTTCTGGGGAACTTTTGACTACCATTGTAATTTTTCTTACTATGGTAGTCAATGGTGGCCAAGAACTGTTGGTTACAAGCATTCTTCCAAATATCTTTCCCTGTTTTCATCAGACCAAAGAAATCGATACAGATTTGGAACAACTTCAGGGTCGGTAAATGAAGACAGAATTTTATTTTTGGAAGAACTGTCCCTGTAACTAATCTCAGCAAATGGGACCGTTTTGTAACATGCATCTTAAAAGTTTTTTTAACAGAGACTGTAATTTGTAATTTTTTGTCTCTATTTGCTTTAAAGTTCAGTCATGTGTAACTCTCTGTAAACAATCTCTTTAAAGAGAAAAACTCAATGTGTCCACATGGTCTGATCGAGCGACTCAGACCTGTGTAGCACTAGATAAACACAACTACAGTAACAACTTATCAGTGAGGGGGTTTGCATGCACAGTGTTACGCCGATGATGCTTTATAAGCTGATATATGTAAGGGCATGTAAACGCGTAAATCAGTTTTCTTTAATCGGGGGAAGGTCATAAACAGAGTAATCAAAAATGATCGGCAGAGATAGATTTTGCCCATTACTCAGATTTTGCGCTGCATGTAAACGCCTTTACAGGTTTTCTCTCAGTTTTGTTTGTGTGTGCATGTCTAAAAGCGCAGTAGTAAAAGTCCCAAATGGAAGTAATAGTAAAGTAACGTATAAAAGTCCATGCAGTTCAGCTAGAAACGTCAAAATGAAGAACTATTGTTGCATATGCAGGTAGGCTACTGCGGACATGAGAAAAGATAAAAATACAGCTTCTGACTTTTTACCCACTGCATTTTTAATCACTAAACAGACTATTGACGATGACGTAACTGCACGCGAGAACCCCGACAAGTCTCAAACTTCCGTGTAACAAGGTTTTTTGCATGGTAAATGAACCATGCAAACACAATCTCTGACATTTTTTATCTATCTTGCATGATGTTTCATCTTTATGTCTTCCTAGAAAGAAAGACTCGCAATTCTAATGCAACTGAAGAAAATGTCTCCAAACCTATGAGTTCAAGAGTCAGTGTCTCCACTTATTACTTTTTAAGAAAGAAGAAACTTCATTTAATTAAAGTGGTCAGTGAAAAGACGGGAGTCTACGGCCGATCCCCGGCTAATTTTGCAGTGCTAGCTAAATTTTAATTCAATTTCCTCATGTGTTGCATTAAATTGCGCTCGGAATTTGATTGCCGCCGCTTTGCATCCCACTTCGGTGAGCGTCTTACCATCTTAACCTGCAGGAATCGAGCTTAATGCATGCAAATAATCCACTCACCGCTTTAAACCCGCTCCGAGAGCTAATATACTCTTACATACAGAGCGCCTCCGGGTTCAAAGGCCAGTTATATTATATTAAGAGTCTACAATGCTTCTGCCACCCACGCATGTATGCTTTGGTAAGATGGATCCAGTACATCTGATTCAGCAGAGCTTCTAATGAGTAGAGAAAATGAGATTATAATGGAAAGCTAGAAGTGGTTTAAGTGTAGGCCTTTGAAAACTTCTCATATGGCCGGATAGTAATTGAAGTAGCGGCATCTCATGGCATAGGACCCTGTGTCATTGAGATGTCATGTCACGAGAAAATGGTCCCAAGCTTTTAACCGAAGAAGGGGCTTGCATCTCAATTCTTTACGTCTATAGGTTGAAGACATGCTGGTTGTTCTCAGGCCAGCTTTAAACATCGGAATTGCCGTGCTTGTTTTTTTACATCCGTGAAGTTTAATCCATTAGGTACAAAGAGAGTCGAGACAACATCATGTTGTGTCATGAATTGTGCCGTATGTCATTATAGCAGAGGTCACACGTACCTGTTTGTACAGGGAGAACACGGAGACCGTCAAACTCCAGCATGGTGAACGTAGGGTCCAGGGTTACTCCATATTCTGTTGCGCTCAGGTCCAGCGAAACTCCTGAGATCTTCATGGTAGTCAAAGGTTCGGATTTGGCCTACTGCTTTAGCGTACCTGAGAAACAACTTTGTGACCGATTAAGTCTGAGCTGGTAAACAATTCTGATTTGGCATATCAGTGTGCTGTTATTGTTGATCTTTTTAAACACGCGTCAAATGTTCAAATTTCAACATCAACCGTGTAGATGTTTTTCTCGAGACATTAAGCTCCGTCGCCTGCCACACGTCGCAAATTCCCCGAACGAAGTGACTAAACTAGTAAACTTCTTTGGTTTTCTTAAGATGCTTAATGTCCAAGATTGGAGATGAAGAGTGTAAGAGAGACTGAGATTTTGCCAGGAGCTTGTGTGTTGAGTGTTCTCTTATCTTTGTAGAGTGAATCATAAAGGGGTGGGCTTTAAAACAAGTAAACATGACTTACTCTTCTATGGGAAATTTTACTAAAATAAATCAATTTATTAAAGATGCCTTGCTTAACAACGTGTTAGTCTGGGTTAGGGCAAAGTATTTTAACAGTAAAAAGGAGAACTTCTCCTTGAAAGGGATCATTTTGCAAATATGAACATAGCAATTTTCAGCTCTGGGGCATCTTTCACTACCATAGTACAATTTTTCATATTTTTTTTGTTTAGATATTTTGGAGAATTTAGGACAGCAAACCATTCTGGGGAATATTTGACTATAAATTTTTCATTCTATGGTAGTCCCAGAACTGAAAATTGCTAACATTGTTCTACTGAACACAATGAAAGATATTTGGAACAAAGTACAAATTTACTCAGGGTGAGTAAATGATGACAGAATTTATATTTTCGGGTGAACTTTACCTTGAAGACCTTGTCAGTAGCGGCACACTACCCCATAGGTAGTGTGTGTTGAATAAGTCAGATACTCTGTCCGGTGTTTTTTTTTGGTGGCTGACTTTCCATATTTTCGTTTTCAAAGGGACAGTCAGTAGGGTTTATGTTAAACTTTGCCCTTTTGGTATATTTGCTATCAGGTCAACGGTGCAATTGATCAAAGGTAGTGTGATAACGTGCTATTGCGTTACATTCTTTCCCTTCAGTTTGATTTTCTTGTGTTAAGATGAGATCATGGTGAACTCTTTCACTGTTTCACTGTTAGTTATCAACACAGAGTGCTATAGATTTTTGAATCAACCTATCTGTGACAACCTAACAGTGTACAGTATTTCTGCTGTAGTATTACATGGCCTTTTATCAAACATTACAAGGGATGTGTTTTTTTAAATGTTTATACGTAATAGTGTGGTGGTCAGATTTTTTCAAAGTGATAAATAATCTTCCATCCAATATGTCTTATCACATAATAATCTAATTTAATAAAAATAGAAAAAAATCAATTTAAATCAATTAATATTAAGCATTCTCTTCTATTCCTGTATTGTCATTAGGAATAATCACAGAAACTAAATATTTATTAATATTCAACAAAATATGAAATCGCTATCAATAAAATCTTACAAATATTATTGAAATTTGAAGAATTTGATGCTTCAGTGTTTATTACATGGCTGTTTAGTTTCCAAAATTAAATCTTAGAAAATGTTTCTGTTTATTGAACAGGCCTACAAATTATTGGAAAAACCAAACAAAAATGGGAATGTTGCCTAAGAAATGCATTAAAATGATATAATAAACAAAAAATAAAATGCTAATAAATTACTCTTCTAAAGCAACATAAAAAAAAGCAAACACATTAATAATAAAATGACGAAGGAATATTAAAAAAGCATATAAAAATAGAGCTGCAAGCAGCGATACAGGGCCAAGCCCACAAGGTGCCGCAAGTGTAGTGTGGAGCTGCGCAGAGCAACGAGAGCAAAAAAGGCAGAAAGAGAGCATGTGTGAAAAACAGACTGGTTGAAAAGAATAGGTGAAAACAAACATAAAGGTCTAATGATCTGGCCTTGTTTTTTGTTTTATACTGCTGTAAACAGAAATTTAATTATGAAGTTTGCGTGTTTTTTACATTCAAAAACATAAAAATCAATAAGTAAAGTTCACAAAGGAATCTGCGGTGAAATTAAGCGTACAAACACTCGTGTTTACCCACGTGTGCTGGAACATCTTTTAAATTAAACTTCAACAACGCATTACTAATGTCGGAATCCGAAGGCAGGTTATGCAGCGAGAGTGTTCTTCCACAACCAGGCACTGACTGCACACTATATTACAATCTTTAACGGCATGTTTATTGTTTGCTCGCTCTATCTGGTCCTGCGGAACTTGTGTTACTTCAGTACTGTCATGCGCGAACCAGTGGGCGGGGCTAGAGAAGTAGTCGTTGCTACTCTTCTTTTGAGGCGGTGTTCAACCTATCTATGTCATAGATGGGTCCATTCCAGGACCTGCCGTTCGCTGGGCCTGGTGTCAATAACAGTTGTAATTTTAGTAACAAGGGTGTTTTCAGTTCTGACACTTACAGGATGTTCGCTTGAATACGATTCCCTCTTATATAATAAAAGCTCGGATAAAAATAGATGTCTCAATTCATGACTTCTTTGAAGCACACAATATACACACAAGCACAGATCACGCCCACAACCTGATTCAAACCGCTGAAACTAAAGACTAAAAATAAAAGCTTTTTTAAAATATTAATTAAACAAATAAAACTAAAAACAAAACTATAATAACTCTAAAATCTTTTTGAACTCGTATGACATGATTCTCTTACACAGTACATGCTAAAACATATATATTCAAATGTAAAATAAAAAAGGATAAAGCTGAAAGTGGGCATTTTACTTTTTACAAACTATAACAAATTATGTGTCAGGCAGCTTATTAGTATTTTAAAAGAAATATCCATCATGCTTTGCTCTAATGGGATTTCCTCTGTGAGTTTCATTCCATCCCTAAATGTCACAGTAGGCCGTGGGTCAGACCTCCCCCAGTACACGCTAACACACAGGACCACGCTTAAGATGATTGATGGCATAAAAACCCTGTCAATCATAGCACAGCACAGCTTTGCACTTCACTATGGTCTCCCTTTATTTAACAAATGCTTTTAAAAACGACCACTAAGGGGAGACAGAGTACAGCGTATGCTGCCATACATATTTCTGAAGAGGGAACATTCTGAAGTGGCAGACTTGAGACCATCTGCATCTCTTTATGGAGAAACATGAAACATGTCCCACTATTAAATAAAAGAAAGTCTCCCGGAGTTACCAAAGGTTCAGATTGCATTGCTTTAGTCTGTGACTTAAGTGACTCGAAATAAGTGACTCACCTCACCTGTCTTAAATCTGAATGCGTACAGTGTGTGTAAGACTCTGTCAGTGTGGCAGGATTTACTCCTCACAGGTGCACCGAAGGCAGCTCTACCTGTCCGCATGTGTGCACTGAAGAATGATGGATAGCTTTGAGATGCTGTATTTCAGAGCCGGCACTTGTGCAGTTCGGGAAAGTAAAGTGTGGAGAGCAGCAGGATTGAACTTGGCTGTTCCTCCGTGCTGTCACAACCCTTGCCTGTAATGCGGCTAGGGCTATTAACCAAACATAAATAAACGATGTCTCTGGCGTTTCTTAGCGGGCTGGCATCTAAAGCTCTTAACAGATGCATTTCAGATTTTCTTTGTTTGGTGGAGTCGTAGTTATTGTTGAAAATCGAATTTGGATCCGTGCCGCGTAGAAAGAGCATCTGCAAGGCCACCTGAACTTACTCATAATAACTATGGTTGGTTTACATACGCCTGTATGAAATATAAACCCACATATTTGCGGTTTTTGCATCTGTAACTCTTAAGAGGGAAGTGTTTTAAGACCCACAAACAAAAACTGTAAAAACAAAGCTTTGATTTCTAAACAAAGACATCAGGACGTATCTGGAGATGTATCACATCCGTGCCACATATTTTACACAGTCCTCAGAAAATTGAGCAAAATCAATGGCTGTAATAATGCACTGTATCATTACCTAGGCATTTTTCTAATGGAAAACGGCTGAGCATAAGAATATATGAGCACAAGGTGTAGAATGTGAATTGCTTTATGCTTCGCAGGTCGATGATGCGTAATACCATCTAGTCATTAGGCATAAAACTATAGTCTGTAGAATTGAATTATCAACAAAATTGAACCACTCCAAATATTCACTTTATTACTTTGAGGACTTTTAGTTGAAGGGACTTAATGGTTTTTCTTCTTTCCATTTTCTAACGTTTTTAATGAAGCTGCTCACTTTACAGACAGATTGTTTTTTCAAGGTCTTTGATATTTCTTGGTGCAGTAATTCCTCCTGTACTTTGAAAGGGAACATGCACGTGTTTGTTGCATGTTGAAAAGAGAGGGAATCTGCATTTGTGAAGCCTGATTGCATTGACGTCGAGTTCGCTCTTCATCCTGCATGTTCCTCATTAGAAAAAAGACATCTGTAGTTTAATTCCAAAGAATGAGGGGGATAAAAAGCCGCAAAAATGGGTTATAAACACATGGCAGTCGTATGATTTAGTGGAGCAATAAAGAATAGAAAGGTGGCTATTCATCATGGGAGCAAGCTCACCGGGAGAGGAACTGTCACGGACGCGGCCAAGTCCGGGAGGTAGTTCAGAGCACACCGAAAATCACGCTCCAAAAATGGGCTCGGACCAATGGCTTTTCCAGACTTCTGATGCAGACGAGCATGCTGAGCGTTCGGTATTGTCCACCATTTTTGAGCAGACGCAAGGGAAAGATTTAGGCCAGGTGGACAAAAGTATAATACACAAATTATTCTAGCTCAATATGCCGTGACCTGCATGCACCAGTAGATTGATCTGATGAGTGACGGTACAGTTTTGAGATTTGCTGAAATAACAGAAGACATCCCAAATGATAGACTTTCAATAGAGCGTTAAAGTGATTTTTTTAAGCGAATGGTTTTGATCCTGGATGCTGATTGGTTAATAGCTTATCTGTGTTTATGTCGCATAAGCAATGTTGTGTTTCAGTTTACTTTTTGGGGACTATACTGTTTGTCTTGGAAAGTATTATTTTTCCCAATTAAATACAGTGTTTTCAGAGTTTAAAGTAAAAGATAAAACTCTTACATAAATCTATGGTGAACAAATAGGTTTCTGCTTCTTAAAGGGGCGAACGTAGAAGACATTTTTAAAGCTTATTGATGATACATATAAAAAACCAATGAAGTTTGTGTAATTCTCTCTACCTATATTGTGGGTTCACTGTTGTTTAAGTAAACAACGCTTTTTTCATTACAATGCTTTTTGACTAAGTTAATATGTGATGTGGCATAAAGTGCTTTTTATTGTTTGACATTCCAAATTACCATCATCTCCTCCCTCATCCATCTCCTTTTGTTCACAGTTCCACAGATGATTTTTTGCTGAACTGTTGGGTGGACTCCTGCAAAGCCATTTTGATAGGCTTTTCATTTATTTGACTGAAGTAAAAAAATTCTGCAAGTAATAAAGAATAAGCAAAACTTTGTGACAAAAAGTTTTCTTCAAATAAGATTTTGTTGAATTTTTTTTTGCATGAAGGCAAAATACAATTACAGCTGTTTTAATCAAGAACGTGCAAATCGCTCCTGTCTCTCTGAAACCTCGTCTCTGAATCTCTATAGACGGTTTCATCGGTTGCACGCGCCTGGCAGGTCTGTTTGTTGATTCGTCTCGGTAGTGACTGATAATATATAACAATTACATTTTATTTTAATTTATTGTGTAATTATTGTATTTCAAGGGATAGTTCACCCAAAAACGAAAATTCTGTCAGATTTCTGTCCGACCAAACAGATCTCATCCCCCATTGATTTATAGTATTTATTTTCCCAACTATGGCAGTAAATGGTGGATGAGATCTGTTTGGTTACGGACATTCTTACAAATTCTTAACATTCATACAGATTTGGAACAACTTGAGGGTTAGTAAATGATGACAGAATTTTAATTTTGGGGTAAATGATGTTTTTAATAATCAATTAGGTAAACTTTATTATATTTTAATTTTATTAACCAAACAATTTGTCAAATGGCTCATTTAAAGGGATAGTTCACCCCAGAATTTAAATTCTTTCATCATACTCACCCTCATGTAATTTCTTACCTGTATAAATTACTTTGTTCTGTTTAACATAGAGAAAGATGAAGAATGTTTGCAATTTTCGCTTCTGGAATATCATTGACTACCATAGTAGAAAAAATGAAATGGAAGTCAAAGGTGCCCCAGAACTGTTTGTTTTCCTAAATTGCTCAAAATATCTAATTTTGTGTTCATCAGAACAAAAAAAAAAATCCTATTATGGTAGAGAATGATGTGCCAGAACTTGAAATTGCTAACATTCATCCAAATATCTTTCTTTGTGTTCGACAGAACAAAGAGATTTGTACAGTGTTGAAACAACCTGAGGGTGAGTGAATGATGACACAATGTTATTTATTTTTGGTTGGAGGGGTATTCCTTTAAGTTTAGCCAAGAAACAGTTTCTTTTTAACTTTCTTGCTAATGTAATTTACTTGTGTTATTTCTTTTGCTTGTAATCACAAATGATTTGTAGGTACTCTAATCTTTGCGTATGTGTACCGGAAGTTAAGTGTGGACCACAAAAGCATGCATGCACGCACAATAACGTTAATGTTGTTCGGTTGAAACGTCTATATTTCGTGTTTTAATTTTTTGTAATAAATCCCATGTTTATCCCTGGATTTTGCAAATATGTAAGCAATTAAAACGTTTAAAAAAATGGTTATCAATTAAGACACTTTGGATTTAATCATTCAATCACAATCGGAGTTGTAAAATCATAGAACAAAAATCTTCTACTAAATAAATTGATGTAAATAATGTGTATTGCTCAACAACATTAAGCGGCAATTTATAAGATTATGAGGGATTTCTTGTTACAAAGGGGGCGTGACAAAAATGAGAAGTGATAGGCCATGATCTGAATAAATGTGCTTGTGTGATTAGACCCATATGCTTCAGGCTACCCTTGTTTTAAAGTTTTTGGAGGTCAAAGTGTCAAACGCTCGTGCTGAAAATCGCTATGGCAGCACTGTTCATTAACTCTTATAAACTTCAGTTCACTACATGTGGGTGGAACACACCGCTGTCAGCACAAGGTCACAAATGTTTCCCATGAAGATTCCAGTAGAGATCTCTAACCATCGCCTCTGTCGGTAGTCATGGAGTGTTTTTTTATTTTAGTTTGTATTCTGTATCTCCAATGCTTTAAATTGCTTCCCTGTTTAAAACAAAATACTGCATGGGTGCGCTGAACTCTGCCTCATCTTTACTGCATTTACACCATAATTTACATCGCTTCTCCCCATTCTTCGCTATTAAGTTTCTCTCAAGAACTTAAAAAAGTTGAAGAGAAATGTGGTTTAGATATAAGCGCTCTGCTTTTAAGTTTTCGCAGAAAATGCGCAACACCTTGTGCGGACCGAGCATGTCCATAACTGCTAATAAAAGAAAAAGCACATGCTGGATCCTCTGAAGAATTATAAAAAAACTCCAGCCATTCAAAACCTCTATGAAGGAGATTTTAATTAAAACCACTTGTTCCTGAACTTGTACTTAATGTTTCCCATTAGTCATGTTTGAGGGATTACAGACAGCTCCAATGAAAGTCAAGGATTAAATGGAAAATGCAGATGTGCGAACAATGCGGCTTGTTTTATTATGATCACAGTCGTTTAGCGTTTACAAAAAATTACCAGATTTGACAAGGTTTGCTCATTTCTTTTCTAATTTATGTTGACTTTGTTTTTGTGCTGGGGTTATTTGGTCTGTATGAGGGGAAATTAGGGTTCAAAAGTTCTTCCCTTAAATGAAAAGGTTTTATTTTCCTCCTATTTCTCATTTTTATACCAGCAATTAAAAAATAAACTTATCTCTGGCCTCTTCCTAATTTATTTACTATAATTTTTATATATAAAAAATATTTTATTTAAAATAAATATTTAAATTTACATCTTTTGTACCAAGTTTATGAAAGGTGGCAAGTAGAAGTGACAAAATGCCACAATGACACACCATGACTGTTAAACTCTTCCCGCGAAAACATTAATGCTACCAACATTTAGGGGAAAAGCCTGACAGGGATTAGCTTAATCCAGGACTAGGCCGTAGTTAAATTAGGATATTTAAGTAGTTTTTAAAGACATGGTTGATCGAAAACAACCTGGACTGACAAGAAGCATTCCAGTTGTATTTTTTATAAAGACACCTAACATTTAATTTAGTATGGGACTATGCTGAAGCCCTGTCCAGGAAACCGCCCCCTTATTATCTTAATCATTTTAATGGCCCAAACCATAAAAAAAAGAATCGTAATTATGAGACTCTCGTATTAAAATGTTTTTGTCATGGTATGATGGAAACCGTCATAAATTGCTTGCAGAGATTGAAATTCGACATGTGTAAAGGTTGGTCGACCCCTGACGCTAGGGTTTTCCGTGTCATGCGGATATCCCTGTTGCTCTGCAGATGTTTAAAGGGTAAGATCGGAGGATGTCTTCGCCCCCTCAATCATTACACCAGTGCCCTTGGCTGGAGCCTGGCGTCCACACATGCTAAACCTGGCAAAGGATCAGTGCATTGGAAGCGCATGCCTGTACATTAATTATGCCTCGCACGTACCAACCGCTGCGCTAGGTGTATGTCTTTAATTACGTACCCCCAGTTTGACCTCTTTGCGATGAAGTACTTGTTTTCTTCTAAAGTTTTGTCAGGTCCCTCTGACATTCATAAAAGCCTCACAAAGCGATGCATCAATGTGGACGCTGATTAAAATGCGGAAGGGTATTATTCAAAATAAACAGTGTGGGGTGCTCGTCTCGGGAGATTTTTGAGAAGGGAAAATGAGTGAAATAAGTTTGAGATAAACTTTAATTCATTTCTAGACCAGACCGTCTGGCAGGCACGGGTGAAATACAAGTGATGTGTAATGGGTTACTCTGTGAGCCCGCTGTTATTATTAGTATTATTATTATTATGGAACTATACAGAGACCTAATGCAAACCTATGAGCGATTCATTGCCCTGACAGTTCTAATTAATCTGTTGTTTATGTGCTTTATAACATCTTAACTCTGGATTCACAGTTGAAGCTGATTTGTGAAGCAGAGGAGTGTGCGGTGGGAAAGACGGAAGACGAATGAATGTGTGCAACGGGCTCCTACAAGGTATGAAAGTAATTATTTTTGCTTTTCAAGATTTAGGCATATTTATGGGGCATTACTGTAGACGCGGCTGTTTAATGTTATTTGCAGAGAGCACACATTGTTTTCATCACGCACATGAGAAGTTGAGGGTAAAACAGTGAGGGAGAGAGCGAGAGAGAGAGCGAGAGAGAGCGGGAGAGAGAGGGAGAGAGCGAGGAAGAGGGAGCGAGAGTGAGGGAGATGAGGGAGAGCGAGGGCGAGGGCGAGGGCGAGGGAGAGGGAGAGCGAGGGAGGGCGAGGGAGAGGGAGAGCGAGGGAGAGCGAGGGCGAGAGCGAGGGAGAGCGAGAGCGAGAGTGAGGGAGAGCGAGACTGAGGGAGGGGAGGGAGAGAGAAAGAGAGAAAGCAACCTCAGCGGCCTGACTCACCCAATGAGGACTATTTTGGATTAAACTTGAACTAGTAGTCTCTCTTGAATTATAGGATACTGTTATGGTGACATCCTGTAACTGCTTAGAAAAAAAAGAGAGAAAGAAATAGAAAGAAATAGAAAGAAAGAAATAGAAAGAAAGAAAAGATTATGGATCGTGTGGAATGAAAATTAAACTTGTTCATACACTGAATATAAATTATGACGTGCCAA
Organism: Triplophysa dalaica; assembly: GCF_015846415.1. Classification (NCBI taxonomy): domain Eukaryota; kingdom Metazoa; phylum Chordata; class Actinopteri; order Cypriniformes; family Nemacheilidae; genus Triplophysa; species Triplophysa dalaica. The sequence continues at coordinate 5,706,290 of NC_079542.1, forward strand.
GACATGAATAGCATTCCGAAATTTACGCGTCTTTCACATCAGTGCACCATAAATCATGTAAGCGCAAACTTGGCGAATAATTTTGGAACGTCTCTGCAAATATGACTGCAATAAGAATGTTGGACAGCATAGGATGTTATTTCCCATTGTTCTCCGCCCAGGCTGAAGAGGTTAGGTGTGTGGAATAGATTTCCATCCTTTCTTCAAAAATGGGATCATGTTATATAGGTCTGTACAATAGGTTGCGTAGATGACAGGGGTGGAAAAGCCGGGGCTCTTTTTTTTTCGGCTTGACTCCAGAGCAAAGAGTAAGTGCCGACTCGCGGGACCCACTTACAACTAAGACACGGCGCGCTTTCATCCCATCTGGCTTAATGGCGAAATAAATAAAAAGAATGGAAAATGGCTGCTCTCTGGGCTCTACCCCTGCTCCCCGGCTCTTTGTTAAAACTCTATCTCTGCTGCTCCGTTGCCCCCAGCTACATTAAATCCCATTAAATTCACCTTCATTAAAGCAGGCCCTCTCTCTTCCTAGCTGCGGCCCCTAATGTGGGTCCTCTCAAGGACAGAACTATAATGAGGGTAGACTGGATTTAACCTTGAAGAGCGCAGGTTTTCATTTCGAAATCAATAACTTATGCTTCAAACCACTACTAGATCCAGGCTATAATTTTCAGGCATTAATTGCGCATATTATGTTTCTCTTCCAAAACTGTAATGCCAAAATGCCACTTAACTTTAAACTGCAGTGCGCGCTTTGCATCCAGCTCTGTTTTATGATTTAACCCCCCCTCCCCGTCTCAATCATGGCCAATGGCGATTGACAGCTTGCACGTTTTCTTTATCAGCAGAGCCTTTGTGCGTACACACAGCGTGCTTGTTCTGGCCGGGATGGGATTTCAAAGGGTCGCTACACTATGTATAAACAATTAGGCAATAGGAACGAGTTTCCAAACCCAAGCCGGAAACGTGCTGCGTGGACTTGGATCTTTCATTCAAATTGCAGGGCAATGTCGTCATGCCGGCCCGATAGGTGAAAAAGAGACTTCCACCTGAGTTATTTGATTTGAGCTCAGTCAGTCATCCGCCGGCGGAGAACGAGGTGGAATATGAAGAATTATGAATAGAGATCTGACCACGGGCATGATGGGAAAGACGAGAGGCGGAAAAAAAAGATGGAACACTTCGGATAAAGGAAAAAGTTCACACTTAATTTTCCCTCCCTGTAACTTCCTTTACATTCATCTCCTTCGCGTGGGGACGTGTGTCTCGTGGAGGTCCCGTGAAATGTATTAATTTGTCCTGCGGTGATAATTTCTGCTCGACATATTCGTAATGTGAAATATTGGATCTCGTCCTAAGTTGAGGAGGGGGGGAGAGGAAGGGGTGATCGTGGCAGCTTAATTTTTTAATCAAATCCTCCTTTTAATGGAACTTTATTAAATTACATAGCTCATACTGGGGGAGTGGAGCGGCGCGGCGTAAAAAGAGCTTTTTAGGATAATTAAATAAAATTAATAAAAAACCCAAAGCCGAGTGGGAAGTTAAGAGAATAGGAAACCCAGCGGCCACATCTAAGCTCAGATTCATTTGGTCTCATTTGGGTCCTTGGGAATGCGGCATGACATATTAGAGAGGGGGGTAGGCTGCTTAAATTAAGAATATGTCAGTCTTCCCGTCCTAAGACTTGCAGTAGGGATATTAACGCATATGTGAATCAGGGTAAAGAATTAGCTTTCTTATTGAATGCGGAAGGAGGAGGTTGATACATTGACTGAAAAGATTGCATCATATCCTTTCATAATTTTTTTGGTTTGGTTTAGTTTATTGTCATAACAAGTATGTTTAAAGTTGCCTACAGATCGAAGATGCACATTTTTATGTTCATGCTTGGCATCTTACCTAAGAGCACTGTGCCATCGCTATTAATGTTTTTGTAATGTCGTGTTTTAATAGGTGATTATGTCATGAATGATTGTTTCTTTGTTAATCCTTGTACATGTGCTCGGAGATATTTGGCACAGATGATGTGTTTGAACAGCTTAATTGAGCATGTAATAGGGCTAATTGGCGCAGTGATGTATTGCTACTGAAACACAAGTCCCACAGGACATCTGTTTGGCTTCTGTACAATGACAGCAGATTGGCAGTGTCTCGCTTTTTGCCATGATGCTCTTTTCCTTCTAGTCTCAAATCCTCTGTACAGTATCTGATGATTTTCAGGTATAGGAATAAACTCTGTAGTTATTAAGCGATTAACTGCTGTATTGTCAAAATTGACAAGGACTTTTTCATACTTTTTATTGGTTATATATTGGCAAAACCCAGTGAGAAACATTAAGGGGGACTAATGCCTATTAATAACGAAACAAGGAAAAAAATAATAAGGAAAAAATTTAAATCACGAAATATAGAGATTTGAGGTTTCTCACAGCTGTTGCTTTTACATTTGCCCAGCTTTACTTTGATATTGGTCCAGCTTTATTTATATTGCACTAGCCAATTCGATTTAATTTAAAGGAATAATTCACCCAAATATAAAAATTCTCTCAATTTACCACCCTCGGATGCAAATGACTTCCTCTCCTCAGAAATGTAATTTTATATCAAAATGGCGTCATGTTCTTTTATTTGGGATCCAAACGGGCGGAGCTCCAAAAGCATAATTGAAATGATTCCAGGTTCCAGTGAAGCAATATATCTGTGATATAAGTGAAACAAAAATTTTGTACAAGAAAACATTAAATATATTTAGATTACTTATTAAGCATTTTTCATATTATTGATTTATGAGTGTGTGGCTTCTTCCTTTTTACGCTCAAGTAATGCATTATCCTCTGTCTTTTCTCGATTTTTTACCCAGATTATTTCAATTATTTATGCTGGGTTTCAACCCATGGTTTGGTGAAATATAGACTAACTCAAACATTGGTTATAAATCAACCTAAAATGTGTAATTTCAACCAAAAAGGCTGAGTTGTTTTTACCCACGTTTGGGTCAAATGCCATGGTCTTTTCACTTTGTGTTGAAATGTCTCCAGGTGAAACTAGCCCAGGGTGGTTTTTGTTATTTTTCGCTAGTAAACATTATTACTGGATGAACCTAAAGTGTAAGTATGATAACATGAAACGTTAACCCATCTGAAAACCTCACCCCTCCTCTCAAAAAGAAATTTTATTCTCATATTTCAGATCTCAGAGGGTAATGTCAGAGATTAGTTTAAACTCAACGCATCCTCCTCAACTCAAGATGTTTCATCAAGTTATAGAGTTACAATGACTTTAAATGATGGAAAAAGGATTTTGTGCTTCCCTTTCCTTTAATGACGGGAAACCAAAGCTCTGTGTGCTTGTTTAAACCGTTATGTGTCTTTTTAAAGGCAATTACATAACGTTGGAAGTTTCATGTTGGACAAGTTTTAACCGGCTGCGCTATAAATGGTGTACGGTTACAGAAATCGCAATGCCATAGGTATACGGATCCTCTATATTCTTGACTTTGTGGGCTTGGTTTCTTGTAGCCTTGATGTACCAGACTATCAACTGCTTGTCATTCCCGGTAAGAGCTGTGAAGTTACAGATAGCGAACTTGATGATGGCTTTGGAGAAAAGTGCCAGACACTTTTATGTCTCTCCATCCATTGAACTTTTTAATGCAGTGATATTTTTTCTCCCGTTACCCCACCGGCTGTGTGCTTTAATTAGATTACACTCAAGGAATCACTGTGGTTCAGAATGCCAATTTGTGTCCCAGACTGTGTAAAATTTGCTTTTCCACTTGCTGCCAGACAGAGCAGGTGAGAGCAGGCAAGGTCCTCAGGCACGAAGAAGAACAGACGAATCTTTATGCGTTTTGCTCTCGTTTTTTCAATCTCTCTCTTACTTGTTATCTCTCACTTCCTCTCTCTTCCTTCGTTTTTTTCTGATTCTCCTCTTTACTCCATCCCCCTTGTAAAACTTTCTACATGAGAGGTTAAACCCATTCTGCTGAAGTCTAAATACAAACAAAAACAATCACACAAATCTGTTGGTCTGAGTCAGGTAGTTTCGATCAAGAATGCTGCTATTTTTGGGTTGTATTGCTAAATTCTGTTATACACCGGACAATATCAAATATATTAAATTATGCCATAAATTATAATAATGCTGAAAGAATGTAAACTTCTTATGTCTCCTTGTCTAACAATATTATACGGTTGAAGAGTCTAGTCGACGGAACACACAGAGTTTCTGGATCCAGGAGACAAAGTTTGACACAGACACAAGTGCTTGTTCAATCAGAGTCCAAAGTTTATTATTTTAGGACTAATACTTATAAGTTTGCATCAGGAGGCGTCATATAAAATCACCAAAACAGTGGAAAATCACCAGACTTTCTGTTTAGTCTTTCCTCCTGAACAATCAGATATGATTACATATTTAATATTACAATAACAAAACAATCGTCCATAGGCATCATTAGGAACCTTGATATGGAGAACAACAGATGCTTATATCAACATAAGACAGCATAAGATCCGATACAACGTTCAACGAGGTTAAACAACAAGAAAGTAAGGAGCAAATATTATGAATAGAAGTGAATAATATGAATACATATGATGAATATTGGAATAAACACAGATGCAGTATTTGTGGAGGTCAGGACGAAATCCAGATTCTCACAAATGCAAATGATTAATCGCATCTAGAAGAAAAGCTTGTATTCATATTTACATTTACATTTAGTCATTTAGCAGGAACATTTATCCAAAGCGACTTACAAGTTGGGTAAACAATGGAAGCAATTGGGTCAAACATTAGGACAACAAAAAGCATAACACCAGTAAAAACATGTCTCACAAAGCCTACTACAGTGTACAGAGCAAAGTTTAGTTTTACTTAAGCTTAAATAAGAATGCATTTTTTCTTCTTGTATAAGTCTGTGTTCTGTGCATATTAATTTATAATTCATAATATCAATTATTGGTAAATGTAAATAAATACATGTAAATATTTTCTAAATAAACTGTATACGTATATGTGTATGTGTTTAGAAATACAAAATAAATATGCACAGTAGACAGACATGTATTATGTGAATATGAATATTATATGTGTGTGTGTGTGTGTTTAGCAACCTAACTATATTTCCTGGACACGTTTATACACAAAATAAGTAAAATCTAACACGGTGGAGTAAAACCTCCCTTTGGGGAAGTTCTCATTCGTGAAAACACCTCTAAAAATAGTAAATTAAGATTTTTCTTTTAGGTTTAGAGTTAGATTATAGTGTTTATAACTAGCTAGTTATACTATTTTTTAACTATATAAAAACACTTGGAATGTCCTCATTTGATTGATAAGTAAACGTGTGTTTGTGTGTAGGGGGTCAGGCATTTTTCTCAGGGTATGTTAAACAAAGTTCACCCAGTTGGCAATATTTAAAGTCATGCACAGTTAAAATAAATCTGGCATCCAGTTCTGGACATTCGCCAGAGAAGAATGTCGCAAAACATGAAATATCTTTATTACTGTAAGACATGTTGCTTCCAATAACAATCTGACATATTATTTAGTCTGTCACAAATCTATAATTTACATTGAAAATATAGTCTGTGTGTTTGAAGGCGCGGGCCAAGGAAAGCACAGATGAAGCGAACAGCTGTGGGTGATTAGACGAGTCCTTGAGATGGCCAGGGACGCAAAGTAAACATGGACTCCTTCCACAGTCAACAACATTTACAAACGTAGAAGAAGGAAGCTACTGAATTTGTGAAGAATGTGCGGCAGAAATGGAAAGCGCGGAGGCATGAAGGCAACAGATGGTGAAAATTAAATCCATGCAGCCGAGCGGCGAACTGGACTGAGAGTTTATTCTTCTGCTGGTGGACCTTGCTGTGCTCGTGGGGCAGGGAAAGACCGCGTTCCGGGTCAACGCTCACAGGTTTGCACGTATCCTCGTCACTGTCCTGCTGTTCTCTCCACATTCCACCAGGGAAAAAAACTTTCCTTACATGGTCATCCTGGTGTCCTCTGTGGACGTGTTAAAAGAAAACCTGCGGTATAAAATGAACATGGATATATTATTCATTGTGACAACTTGTGTCTTTGACAAGAGACTGAGTGTATTTTTTATCCCTTATGAAAATGAACCATAACTTAACTATAATGTAAACTATTGTCACTACGAATGTACAATTATCTCACTATAGAAAAAAACATTTATATTTGTAGTAAAACTGGGGTAAAACAAATATAAAAAATCGGCAGAGTAGCATAGTTACAATTTTTTTTCAACATACAACCATGGATGAATTTGATAAGGGTCACCAAGTCATATCAGTTTTGTTTCAATACTTCGAAATGTGCACTTACGAATAATGCTTATATTATTATATGAATTAATTGTTTTAATGAATAATTTATATTAATTTTATTATTATTTTACATTGTGATATATTCAAGATGCAAAACGGCTTTATTGGCATGAAAAAAATAAGCTTTACATTGCCAAAGCATAGTAACAATAAAGGTAACACACAAATGCATAAATTGACTGTAAAAATGCAAAACAAAAAATGTATAAATGTATAACAGTAATAAACCCAAAACAGTATATTGTAATATAATATGATCATTTTGTATTATTAGTATAATGTGCAGTAGTCTATGCACGTTTTTTGTAAAAGTAAGTTTTCCTCTAATTCAGTAAGTGTCATTTCAGGAGTTCTCATATTTAGTTCACTTCGCTGTTTGTATCCCCTTTCTTTTCTGTGTTTGTGTTGTTATAGTTTTATAAGCTGTGCAGATGAAGTTGCATTTTTGAGCGTTTTGATGGTTTCTTTCCATCCCCGCAGCACGGTTTAAACTTAATTTAAGCAGAAGATCATATGTGAAATTCTCCATCTATTAGGTCTGTGTCTCAGACTTTCTGTTCTGGCATGTTGAGTTAATTTCGACTCCTGAGGAGTTTTCCGGAGCTTTCCTCCTGTGTGGAAGGAGATCACACAAGTGCTGATCTGTGTCAAGCATGTCAGTAATGAGATTTGTGATTATGTGATTTTGCCTGGAGCCAGGAGTGGCTGCTTTTGTAAAATCTGAGCGTTGGTGGTTTGGTCTCACTCCTGGATCGATCAGAGGTGTATTTTTACACATGCTATTATTTACTATATCACTGTTTGAATAAGTCCTAAATCTGTAAAGTCTAAATCTAAAGTGCTTTCGTGCCCGTCATCGACTAACACAATGAAGAATGGTAGATGAAAGACACGTAGAAATTTCACCACGAATGGTCAAAAGATGATCTATGGAGTGCTAAAGCCTCCTGTGGGGTTATACCTTAAATCTTATTTTGTCTTTTTTCTTGTTTATTTAGAAGATGCAGGTGTGTGATTTGACCGTAGTTTTAATTTCTCGAGTTGTCTTTATCCATGATGTCACAACAGGATTAAAACTGGAGCTGTCATGAACGTCATAAATTATGATCTCTGATTTGAGAAGGCATTTGATTTGACTTGTAAAATGGTGAGTTAGTCTGGGCGAGAGAGGCAGGGTATTGGTTTCAAAGCCCGGCACAACTTCAGAGGAACCGTGCCTAACATTTGCTTTTTGTTTAACTGCGCTGCTTTAAGAAACAAAATACTGCCTCTCACAAGAGACCGAAACACACCTCGTTGATCAGATTTTGAAACGGTATGGCAGACTATTCTTTGTGGGTTCATTTCACTCTCAATATTTCAACGTTCTGCTTATATTCATAGGTCAATGTTTTTAGCAAGTTCAGAGGCGTTGTGGACCGTTGTGCCATGCATGTTATCTTTACTGCTTGGCTGAGTTGTCTGGATTCATATTTTAAAGTGTTTATGGCTTATTACGACAGAACATTTTGTGGCCTTGCTGAATTTTTGTCGTGATTAATCGTTTGTTTTGCATTGAAAATATTCTGCTTTTAAAACATTTGACAGCGTTTTTAACTCGCATCACTACCGTAATGCGATAACAATAGGGATAGGTGCCCAAATTGTAAGGCTGTCTAAACATTTTGTTTAAGAACAAACAGTCCTGTCCATCCGAGGATAATGTTATGATGTTGATTTTAAAGATTGCTCATGTTTCGTCCAGATGTATTCAGATATGTCTCATTCAATACACTGAAGTACAAGACTCGATCTCACAGGGAACACAGAGGCCATCACGGACCTCCATCTCTCAGAGTTAGCGCTCTCTTTCTTCTCATCTGGAGAAAGGGAGTTTCTGTGGTTTTTATGACTTAATGACTCCTGTCGGCTCTGATCAGGGAGCCGAGATGAATGTTGCCAGCTGTCGTAACCCTTCGTTCCCCTTTTCTTTTTCTGCCCTGCTTCGTCTGGCCTCACGGTGGGGATGAAGCCTCATTTTTAGAAGGCTTTAGAAAGTTTGCCGTGGTTTAAAACGGGTAGACAGTCAACCTCTGCAAACCCGGGTCTTCGCCCTGGCGGTACGTGAGGTGATAACGGTTTGACTAACAGTGCGAAAACCAGCCATAAAGAGATGCTTTAGACTACGAACTATGTTTCTGTTCTCGGATCTTGCGATGTGAGTTGGTAAAACGTAGCGTGGGTTTCTTATTCTGTATTCTGTGTTAAAGACGGGAGTCAAGGGAACAGTTAAAATCTTAATTTAAAGCTCTGAAATCTTAGCTGGCCAGGATCTGAGGCTGGAACGACACTCCCCGGAGGTAGGCCGGGGTCATTAGTTTTAGTTTTTGAAGTGTTCGCCCCTTTTTGATGTTGAGCGTTCTCTTAGGGCAGCCTGGCCTGAAGGATATTTAATTTTGCTCCAGCGGATTTCCAGTTAGGAATAATTTGAACTGAGCATCTGTCAAAGGAGCAGGCGTTTAAATACATTGGTCTCGGTTAAAGAGGCAGAAAATGAAGCAGATTAGTCCGAGTACCTTTCGCTAGCAAGAAACGGTCCTTGGTCGGACCGGTTTAAGGCAGCGTCACGGAGGGCAGGAAAGAAAACATTCCTGCTCCCATCTCATTAAGGTCCATGCAAGGCAACTCCGAAGTTCAATCGAGCGCCGGCCCGCCTCCCGAGCTGCACCGCACACCCGGTGCACGGGGCCACATTGTGAGATTGTTTCAGCATTCCTGATGCCTTGATATTTTATTTACAAATCTTCAAGGAGAGAACAGGCCAGTACAGAGCACTCGTTGCCTGCTCAGACGCCCATGGTAGCTTGGGAACGCAGCATCCCCGGTGTCTCCACATCAAAGATCTCCTTGTGTTCCTACAGGGTGAGCGGAGGGAACTTTTATCAGGGTACACAATCTGAGGCGATGTTTTATCACTGGGAGAGTGTTGAAAGAGCATGCATTAGACTGTCTGACAGCTGCTGTCAGCCTTTATTGGAACTGACTTGGCCGGCCTGTTTGGAAATCATGTTGGCTCGTCTTTTTGTCCTGAAACAGTAAAGGGGGTTGTGGGGGAGCTCAAATCACCATGCGCACCCGACATCTATTCAGTCTGTGAGAGACAGTGACTCAGATGACACAGTGTATAGATGTTTTCTCAGACTGTCCGTCACCTGTTGTTTTTCATATATTCACAATGCAGGACGCAATTTTCAAGTTATATTGTTTTCGTGACAAGAACCAGAATTTTGATATCGGGTATCACTAGAACAGCTGGTATGCAAGGTAATGGCAGTGTACCTGAGGTAAGTTTTAAGGTAAAATAGGACACCAAATACTTATCAGATTTATGCATTTACTTGACACTTTTTCAAAGAAACTTTAAGCTCGGTATATGTGTTACCTGGGAATTGAACTCAACCTTGGGGCTGCTAGTCAAGAACTTCACAATAAGGTCTAATTCATTAAAAGGATGATTAACAAAAAAGGAAATTATTTAATAATTTACTCGCCCTCATGTTATTTTTAACCTTTATGACTTTCAGAATTGAACAATGTTGGTAACCAAATAACATTGGCTCCCATTGACATCCATTGGAGGGATACACATCCACTCTGACATTTAATAATATATAATTTTTTGTTTCAGAGAAAGAGTCATAAACAGGTTTGCATGACATGAGGGTGAGTAAATAATGATAAATAATTAAAAAGATTTGCATAACTGTCACAAATTGGTGCAGTGTGTAATTATTTGGAGGATCTATGTCAGAAATGCAATATAATATAGATAAATATGTCTTCAGAGTTGTATAAAGACCTAACATAATGAAGCGTTATGTTTTTATCAACTCTGAATGAGCTATTTCTGTTTATATACAACGCGGGTCCACTTGCATGGAATTCACCATGTTGTTTCTACAGTAGCCCTAAACCAGGGGTCGGCAACCTTTGCGACCAAAAGAGAAATTTTTGGCCCTTTCCCACCAAATAAAATTAGTCCTGACTAGACTTTGAGTTATTATAACACAGGTTGTTATGCATGTAATTAGTAGTTACCCTGTTTCACCTCATGGTGGCAATATGGTGCGATTTTTATTGTATTTAGATGTTAGCATTTTATAATTTTTTTGCCCTGCCAAGAATTGGGAGTGTTGGAATAGGAGAGTAGCGTCGCGATTTTGCTCGCGCTGCTTTAGTTAGACTTCAGCTTTTTTCGGTGAACATTTGTTTTGGCTTTTGTTTTTTCGTTGTTTGATGAACAGCCACAAGAGACCGCCTACTCTCAGCATGCGGACATCATGCAGAAACGTTTTGAGAATCGCTCTACCCAGACAGGATTTAAACTATGACGGCTAAAGATCTAAAAGTTTGGTTTAAAGACAAAAAACATACCAAGCAGAATGTTTTCTCACCATTCCATTTCTAACACAAGCTTACAGTGTTCGGCGCTGTCTCACACCTGTCAAAGCAGAAATAAAACCGCTGCTCTCTGTATGTTATTTCTGTCATCTCTGGTCACGCTCGTATGTGCATTGCATGCAATTATTTTGTCTATTCGATGAGATATCTGAAAAAGCAAATACAAACAGTGAAGAAATCAGGACAGAAGTGGTCAAAAGTGGAAAAATAGATGGTTGCAGCAGCAGGTGGAAACATGTATGTGACTCTTTCGTGCACCTGTGATCCGATCGACCAAAACGCATCTTAATTCAAGGCATAAAAAGGGCCTTACAAAGACTGCAGTGAGCCGCAGCAGGGGTGCAGAAGAACCACATGCGGCTCGAGAGCCACTGGTTGCCGACCCCTACCCTAAACGGACAAACCTCCCATTTCGTAAAGACGTTATCTCCTTTCAAATCTTTGTTCTGTGTCTGCCACCATAGTGCTTCGAGCAGAGGGGTGGAGTCAGCCATTGGTTGCAATTCGCAACCTCACCACAAGATGCCACTGAAATCTCCACATTGCTCCTTCAACATTAGTAAATACAGGATGGATTCAGGATTCCAGGATCCCTGACAGCACATGTATTAATTTAACTCAAAGAGGCATTTTGTGATATCACTTCAGCTTGATATATCTTTCGGCTCAAAAACTGGCCAAGCGAAAGGTCTCAGTATCAGCTGTAAACTATTCGTAACTGAATTCAGCAGCCAACGTTTTCAAGGATGGAGATGATCAAAACAATATTTAATACCAACACAGAGCACGAGTATCCATCTAAATCTTCCGTCTTTCCAATCTCTGTGTAATTCTCTCTCTCTCCGTCCACCTGTGGGTGGATAAAGACAGGTTGCGTGAGCAGAGCGGCCCAGACACTATCTTCTGGGAAAAATAAACAGCACATTAGTTCCAGATAATCTTGGAAGAATATGAAACAGAGTAGAGCAGCGGAGGGGTTAGTGGAAGTCCACTCCAGGGGGGAAGCTGGGGATTATTAGGGAGCTGGGAATCATATTAAGCGTTCGCTCGCTCTCTTTCCATCCGCGCTTCTCTGTTTTTGCCATGTGCTGTAAATTAACAGTACCCCTCGACTCAAAGACCAATACTTTCTCTCTTCATTTTAGTAAGGCAGTGAAATATGTTTAAGGGCCGGCTTCACAAGCTTTTTCCGCTTCGTCTTGGTTCCTCTTGTCTGCAATGTCCTGCTGGCGAGATCCTCCCAGAGGTTGTGAAAAGGAATCCAGTAAATCTTGCTTGTTCTTTGTGGTCTTGTGAGATTTCGTTGTTGCGTGCAATTCTAGAGGTCACACAATGGGATCCGCACAATTAAACTTCAATGGGCCATTCGTTAGCATCAAAGCAATACTATTAATCTACAAATTAAAACCGCAGAAAGGGTTTAAGGGTCTACTTTTGCATTATCTTGTTTAATCCATTTGCATTTATTCAGGCTGGTGTATTTCAAGGTATGTTGGATTTCTCCCCTTATGTAATAATCTCTCTAAGAAGGGCTATTAGTCCGTGTGTTAATGCCAGCATGTACGGTCTGTGTCTTCTGCAAGTGATGGGTAGGTTTTCATGGCAGGGATAAAACTCGAAGTGCTGGTGGAATGAATTAATTGTGCCACCCGAGAGCAGGATTGAATTAGAGAACGAGAGAGCTAGTGGATGAGTGAAAGCGAGAGAGGAAGAGCAGGATGCGGGCGTGTTTGATGTCGGTCGACTTGGGTTGCTATTACAAGCTTTGAAGTGAGATTGGGTGTTAAATAAGCAGGAAATGTGCAACACTTAGTTTCTCTAAAGTTCTTCCATCTCCTGCGCCCTTCGAGAGGGGGCCGAGCCGGCGGCTGCATCCGGGCGTAATGTTCTCCTGATCTGGAATGGGCTGTCAGGCTTCATTAGCTGAACTCCGAGCAAAGTAACTTGGCCGGTGATTTAAAACCAATCTCCAGTACCTGGTGTCTCCTTTATGAACTTCCGTGCTATTACCACACACTCCTCCGCCGTGTTTTACCTGTAAGAATTGCTCCGGATTGAAGATGAGGACGATCATCATTTAATGAACTCTGAGGCGAAATTGAGTTTTGCAAATGGTATTTGAAAGTCACGATGGACACAGTTCCATATTTAATTTATTTCAAATGTCAAAGTGACCTACTGTTTAAGCGGTGGCTTAGCTTAAATCTGTTATCATGTACTCACCCTCTTATTTCAAACCTGTATGACTTTATTTCTTCTGCAGAACACAAAATAAGATATTTTGAAGAATGTTTGTAACCAAACATTTCCTTCTATTCTATGGCAACAAAACAAATGCAAGTCAATGGCTCCTGCCCATGTTGGGTACCATTTACATTCTTCAAAATACCTTCTTTTGTGTTCTGAACAGGTTTGAAATGACAAGAGGGTGAGTTAATGATGACAGCTTCTCATTTTCTTTAAACAATATATAGAAGTTTATGGATCAGCATCACAGTTTTGAATACAGACCACCATTTGAACGGTCTGGCATTTCACTGTCCCGATTGCAGAAGTACTGCCCTCTTTTGTTAAAATGTGCCCAAGAAAAAACGATAGAAGAAGTGTTCTCTCCCAGTTTAGCACATTGAAGTCATCTCAGATGGTAAAGGGGCCAGAAGCGTTTCAACGCCTCGCTCGAGTACAAGGGAGGTAGAGAGCGAGGGGTGAAAAGGGCAGGTGTCTGCTGTAGAATTTAATTAGATAGAAGAAAAGCCTCCTCCTAAATATTGTTGCTTTGGGCGTTCTTTAATTGCCCCCCTCCCTTCCATGTCCTTCTTCAGTCTCTCCAAGACTCATTTGCATTCATTCTGAAGGACTTTTTACAACGGTCACGGGTGTCTTCAACATCTCGCACACTTAAGCATGGAGGCATTAACGTAATTCATGCTCTCTAATCCTGCTTTTGCCCACAGATGCTTTGGTCGTGTGGGGAGTATTTTGGTTTGTTATGAGCTCTAAATGATCTAAGCACCCTCAGAAGGTGATTGACTTCGATCTCTGATTACGTTGTAAATGGTTTTGCTCCACTCATATGCAAGCACTTTTAATGCATGTTCATGTGGCTTTGGAAAGCACTTGCCCCATGTGACGGAACATGCTGCCTTAGCATGCGGACGCAGCGGTAGATAAAGTGCCGAGTTTCTGCCCCCTCCTAAGGCTATGTGGCTCCATACCCCGGCTCGTGCGCAGAGAACATATGTAATAAACAGAAAGTGGCCTGAGGCTTTCCCGCTGTGTCTTAGGAGCTCAGTCCTATCAATGTATTCAAAAGAGCTGCCTCTCCAGAGATCAGCCGTACACCACACCAGACTCACATGCAAAGAGGGGGATTCACAGAGGATTTGGACTACCTCACTGGGGAACGCAGTGGTTATGATAGATGTCTTTCATCTGTTTTGATCTGTACAGTCAATTTAAAATGTTGAGTTTAAAATGACTAACAATGCCAAGTAACAAAAAAGGACCTGACATGTATTTTCTGTGAGTTGCTATAATGTGATGCAACCTAATTTAACTGGGAAGAGGTCGGCCTTTTAAAACTCAGGAGAGTTCAATGGAACATAAAGCTCATGAATTTTTTACTTTGTAGCAAATGTTTCTTCCAAAATTCCTTAGGATACTATAACATTAAAAAAATGAGATTAGTCGGAGTTTAGATCTAGAAAATGAATGTGGATGGTAGGGCTGCTTGCTAAACATTTTATTAAAAGATTTTAAATTGTATACATGTTTGGTATTCTTTCTGGGAAAAGGAAGCCTCATTATAACGTCTGAAAGTGAAACGTCACGTTTTACGATTGCAGTATATGAAAAGCAATCTGACGATGTTATCTAAATTCATTGAGATTTTGATCAATTGTCCAGCCGTTGTGAATGACAGTTCAAAAACTTGTTGTGAAAAAGTCTACGTATTGACCTTTCGTCCAGACTGAGTAAGCTTTTCGAAAAACGCACCCGAAAGTGGATACAATTGGGACGCCGTTTTTGCATTGTAGTGTGGATGAGGAAAACAGATCGGTTTAAAAATGATGGCGCGTTTTTCGGCTGCTCTCCTTTTTGATAGCATTAATGTCCATTCATGCATACTTTAGATTGCATTTTAGGAGACGGAATATTTAATTACTCGCAGTTATTGTTTGTATGCAGAGCAACAACTTTCTTTGCTCCACATTGCCTCATATAATAAGGCAGAAATGGTTTAACTCATGCGCTGTACATGAATGTAAATGTTTCAGACGTTTCAAATGAAAACGCAGTAATGTCGACAGAGTCTTAGTAAACTAACATGTGTATTGCGCTTAATATTTATATTTGTAATGTCAAAAATCATCAGAGAAATCAATCTTCATTGCTAGCTTTTTCAGATTTTTTGCTGTTACATCATAGGACTACCCATTTGCTCTTCTTTACCTCACAGTGGATCTCCTTTTTGACTTTACTTCTGAGCTAGTTGTAGGATTTTAAGCATTTAGGTTTTGTTTTCATCAGGGTTGTGAAAAGCTGTCGAGTTCCCTATCGTTACTTGACTCATACTGCGTAGCAGGACGCTATGGGGAAAACTTATTTTTCTCCGATGACTGAAGCTTTATAATAACGCAGTGAATACTGCACGGCAATTGGTGCATGTAAAGTAAAACTTTACGCCAATGGCAGCGAAGATGCACGGACCTATGGCGATGGCGCCCGCCAAAAGGGGCGGGGCTAATGGCTATATAAGCAGACACATAGCCATAGGGTTCTCAGATCTCTTCTCCTACAGCGACGACTTCTACTTCGCTATCCGGACTGATAGCTTCGCTGTCGAAAGACCCTTGCAGCGGACTGGACTTCTCTGCTCAGCGATTCCGTTCTGTTCCGGGTGCCGGCGAAAATGTGTTTTTGTTCCACAATGTGAATACCGGGTCTGTTCACCGCACAACCCACCGATGTTATAGCGGGCACTTTAATAAAACACAAACTTTTTCAGAAAAAGAGCAACCTTCCTCTTCCACTATCCGCGGAAGTCAAGCACCCAATGCATTCAACCCCTTGCCATACGGGCCGAGGCCTGGCAGGCCATCCCCGGGGTATCGGCGTGTGTGATGGGGATAATATCTCGAGGATATTCACTCCAATTCGATCGCATACCCCCGTGGTTTCGCAGGGTGATCTCCACCCGAGTTCAGAACGCAAATTCACACGTTCTGCGCACGGAGCTGAGGAACTTACTCGACAAAGAAGCCATAGAACTGGTTCCTCCAGATGAAACCGAGTTGGGCTTCTACAGCCGCTACTTCCTTGTAAAAAAGGATGGTGGTCTCCGCCTCATCCTCGATCTCAGACATCTGAACCGTGCCCTTTTGAAACAGCGTTTCAGAATGATTACACTGAAACAGATCCTCTCGCAAATATGCCCAGGGGACTGATTATTCTCCCTGGATCTGAAAGACGCGTACTTCCACATCCAGATAGCTCCCCATCACAGACGATTCTTGAGATTCGCTTACGAGGGGTTGCATATCAGTACATGATCCTTCCATTCTGTCTGTCTCTAGCTCCTCACACTTCCACGAAGTGCATGGACGCGGCTCTATCCCCTCTCAGGCAGACGGGAATCCGCATTCTGAACTACCTCGACAACTGGCTTGTCCTAGCACAGTCAGAGAAAGAGCTAAGGTCCCACTGGTCCCTCCTTCTCAGCCATCTAGAATGCCTGGGGATCAGGATCAACTTTGCCAAGAGTGCTCTGTCCCCCAGCCAACGTATATCGTTCCTGGGTGCAGTCTTCGATTCGAGTCGTATGACAGCCAGAATCGTGCCAGACTTTGCCTTGGCTATTCAGAAACTGGCGGCCTCTTTTACACCGGGAGCGTCACGTCCCCTCAAGGCGTTTCAGAAGATGCTGGGTCTCATGGCTTCCGAATCTCAAGTGCTGCAGCTAGGAGCTCTTCGGATGCGTCCGCTGCAATACTGGCTGAAACCAAGAGTTCCGCAACACGCTTGGCATCTTGGACAGCTACGCATCTGGGTGGATCAAGTCTGCGTAACCGCTCTAGCCCCATGGAAGGATCTTCCTTGGTTGGAGCAAGGTGTGCCCCTGGGCACCACATGCAGACGAAAGGTGATCACGACAGATGCCTCCAACACGGGTTGGGGGGCTCTGTGCGATGACGCACCGGCCTTCGGCCACTGGTTGATTCAGGAAAAGGGACTGCACATCAACTACCTGGAAATGCAGGCAGTATGGCTGGCCCTTCGCTAGTCCGATCGGACAGCATGACAGTGGTGTCCTACATAAATCATCAGGGAGGCCTCTCCTTTTTTTCCCTGGTACTACGCCTCTTGGAATGGGCCCAGTGCAATCTGCACTCACTGAGGGCAACTCATGTGCCGGGCAGATTGAACCAGGGAGCAGATATGCTGTCATGGAGCAACGTCCCTCAGAGGAATGGACGCTCCACCACAGGTCGGTTCAGAAAATCTGGGAAGTCTTCGGCAAGGCAGAAGTCGACCTTTTTGCATCAGAAGACAAGACTCATTGCCAAACCTATTTTACGAAGGACATGGACGCCTTGGCCCACAGCTGGCCCAACCGGCTCCTCTATGCCTTCCCCCCGATCGCTCTTATACCATAGACGATCAGGAGAATCAAAGAACAGGCGCACACAGTGCTGTTCGTAGCCCCACTCTTGAAGAACCAGCCTTGAATTGCGGAACTGTCTCAGCTGCGTGTAGCAGCCCCGTGGCCTATTCCCCATGAGACGGGACCTCCTCTCTCAGGCAGGCAACACCATTTGGCACCCTCAGCCAGAGCTGTGGGCTCTGCACCTTTGGCCTCTCGACGGGAGCCTACGATCCTCCCCGAGAGTGTCATGAACACGATATCACCCGGAGCTTATTCTGCTCTGTCCAGTCAGAGCGCTTAAAATTTACATTGAGCATTTCGCAACCTTCAGGCGGTCGGAACAGCTTTTTGTCTGCTTCGGTGACCGCACCAAAGGGTAAATGAATAATGAATCTAAATGGCTAGTTGAAGCTAACGCGCTGGCATATTCTTCATTGGGCCTTCAATGCCCACGGGAGTAAGGGCCCATTCTACTAGAGGTGTCGCCTCTTCATGGGCATGGTCTAGCGGAGTCTCCATAGCTGATATTTGTGCGGCGGCCTGTTGGGTTTCGTCTTCCAGATTTTACAGTCTGGACCTTCCGGCTTTACAGGCGTGGGTCCTTTCTGCTTAAGACTAGACTGCCAGACCGTGGTTGCCCTCAACCACACCGGCACCTAGCACATTTCGGGACGATTAACCGGATTAAGCGACCTATTAGCTTCGCTTTTCCGTCTTCTGCAGGGCTTCCCTGCCTTATACCTATCCTCGAGCCATGGCTCCGGGATTATATGGTGTTTTTCGTTCCACTTGTAGCACGGCGGGATTACACTGGTTCCCCATAGCGTCCTGCTACGCAGTACGAGTGAAGTATCGATAGGGAGCGTACTCGGTTACTAACGTAACCTCAGTTCCCTGAGATACGGGAACGAGTACTGCGTTCCTGGCCGTGCTTACAAGCTGCATATGGTCGTTGCTTCAGTCGAAGTAACCTGAGGACACCACGGCGATGTGTCTGCTTATATAGCCATTAGCCCCGCCCCTTTTGGCGGGCGCCATCGCCATAGGTCCGTGGAGCTTCGCTGCCATTGGTGTAAAGTTTTACTTTACATGCACCAATGGCCGTGCAGTATTCACTGCGTTATTGTAAAGCTTCAGTCATCGGAGAAAAATTCAAAATTTATTTGAAGAAAGTTTATCTTAAAAAACTGCCCAATTTGCTCTTCTTTCTTTTGTACATCTTAAAAGTTCTATTGAGTGACTAAATTGAATCAATTTGTTCCTCTAGTTTGGTTTTATGGCTGTTGATGTTGCTTTGTGCTGCAGCAGAAGGATCTACAGTGTGGGATGGAGTTTTGAAGCCAATCGGTGAATACAGCAAGTTTTTACAGAAAACTTTTAAGGAGGCAGTCCTAAATGTGTGAATCAAACAGGAACTGTCATGTCCAGATAGATGGCGTTCCAATGATATGTGTGATAATAACAGATAACATCGAGCACAGACTTGTTCTGCAACACCTGCTTGCTTTGAATTAAACAATGGCGTACGATAGTTGCCCATTAACAACAAATTAATATTTGACATTGTTATTCAAAGGGAGAGATTTGACAAATCATGAGCAATTAGTGTTTAAGTTCTGGTTAACCAAGGGTTGTGATGCCAAGAAAATAATGCTTTGCATAGGGAAGCATATTAGTTGTAATGAAAAATGTATTTTTATCAATCCAGGCTTCATCCTAATAAATGTAAATTATTACATTATGTGAACGCTAAAGAATAGGTTTTCCATATAAGCTCCTGCTATAATACTGGCCATCTCTCATTAAAACCTTAATCATGTATAAAATGAGATGATGGAAGAGGTCATGAGGATGGGATCTCTAACACAGGAATTAATGGACAAGATTTTAATTTAGCTCAATAAACCAGGCATGTGCTAAACTGCATATTTTCAGAATTGCCCGGTCTTCAAATAGGTCAATTATTAGTATTAAAGAAGCAATGTGGAGATTTTAGTGTCATCCTTTGGAGAGGTTGCGAATAGCAACCAATGGCTCACTCCACCCCTCCCCTTCCCTTTTGAAGCACAACAGAAGCTGACACAGAACGAAGATGTCGCATTAACGCTTCTTTGCCAAAGGAGATAATGTATTTACGAAACACACTCTGTAGAGCAGTTTGTCCATTTAGGGCTACTGTAGAAACAGGGGGACCCGTGGTATGTAGATAGCAATAACGCAATAATTCTAGGTTAATAAAAACATAGGGCTTCATTATGTAAGATCTTTATACACATCTGAAGACATAGTTATGTCTATTATATTACATTTCTGTCAAAAGATAATACACACATCACCTTTAACGCATTGAATGCACTTTTGAAGTATTTGCCAAATGCATACAGAAAATCTTTCAGCTAAAGTACAGCATGTTCTGTGTATAAACTGTACGGTCAATTTAGATTTATGTCTACATATAAAACCATCATAATCCATTCCTCCTCCAATGCCATGAAGTTTCGAAAGATCCCTTACTATGCTATGCTTAACTCCTCCCCTTTTCTCTCATGTTCTCCTCTGAATGTTTGATGAGCAGATGAAAGGCATGAGGGGCGTCTGTTGGAGGAGCTCTGTTTTAGTTATAAGGGCAGGAAGGGGCAGCATATCGCTGTGCCAACAGTTCCTCTAAAAAGCATCAGGTCCTTGGCCTTGTCTGCCCCCTCAGACTCACTTTCTTAGTTGTGCAAAGTAGACTCAGGAAGTAAGAATTACATTAGCATAGCATACAATTTTGTTCAAAATTGTGCTCTTTGTCCAATGGCAGCTATTTCTGTGGCACATAAACCTTAAAGAAACTAGGTAAAGGGAAAGATTTTAAGTTTCATTTTTTTAAGCTGTTAAACAAAAATTATGAAATATATATTTAAAATGTTGTTTTTACTTTATTTGCTCTATGTATACTCTATGTATTTTTCCAAAATCACATTTCTAAAAATGTACTTACTATGATCAATTTAATTGACAAGCAAAAAGACCATTTTGCACATTGTAAACAGCACTCGTCCTGAAGCACTTCCTGTTTCATTTATTTTGTAATTCGCTTTGGATAAAAGTGTCTGCTAAATGTATATGTTTTGTAAGTTAAATGTTTTCACACTTAAGTCATGAAGAACTTGATTTAACATTTTGATTCGGCTCTAAATCTTCTGTTGGTTGTATTGACTGTTGGCTCTAACATTTGTGTAGTGTTAAAAAATCTGTGTGTTGTTTACGTAGTGTTAAAAAATCTGGGTGTTGCTTACGTTTTACTAAATTGTCTTAAAGATAACTTTCTGGAAAAAATCTATTTCCTTGAGATTTTTTTTTTCATAGAACAGGATTTAATATTTACGTCTTGTTGCTTGATTCAAAATGTTTTAGATACATGTACCGAAATATAAGTTAAAAATCTACAGCGTAATAGTGTAAAAGAAAACGTGTCTATTTAAGTGGATTTGTAATAGGCCAACATCTTTTTCTTTTATTTATATATATTAGCATCTTTTGTAATTTGAAACCCGTTTCTGGTTTTGTGTTAATATAACGTAACATGAGGTTTACTGAAGGAACCGTGGAACTACCAAAGACAAAAAAGTTGGGAAACGATCCACGAGTTAAAGTTAAAGGCCAGTGCTTTGGAGCGATTTCACAAGCTCATCATCCTCAGCTAATACAGCGAATTGGATGTTTTATTCCTGAAAAGCCTGCCCGTGTTGCACTGAGCCCAAAAAGACCAATGTGCAATAACAGGATTAAAAAGCACAGTGGGTGAAATTAAGGCCACACAACTACCACTGCTTCTGAAAGTTCTGTGTTTTTTAACTCTCAAGCGTCTGACTGTTTAATAAATTGTATGTACGTAGAGTATTACACTCTACGCTTCTGTCCCCGGTGTCCGCAGGGCTGCTACTGTATATATGTTACGCGCATGTCTTGTGTGCGTGCCTGCTTGTGTATGCGTAGCTTTTAGGATGAAGAATATTTTGGCAGCACAGCAGTGAGAGCGATGAATGTTGTTAACCATTGAATCATGCTGCAGTTTAGTAGCTCGCCTCCGCACGACATGCAGAGGTATGGAGCAAAAGCCTGCTGTTTTAAAGGTTCATTTCACATCTCCTCCTGAGCGAGGCGGCTTAGGAGCCCGGTCGTTGATTGATTGTTGAGACCATTGATCTAATTTTGAAGCCTTTCGAATTTTTTCTCTCCACCGTTCCTCCTCTTTGTGAGGAGTTGAATAAACCTAATTTCCCCACGCCACATGCAGAGGCAGTTCAGGCCGTGCGAGGAAAACACGAGGAATAAATAAATAAAGAAATGCGTCGAGCCGGGCCCTTCACAGCGGAGTGGGATTTTTATAGACTGGATCAATTAAATTTGTCTTATTTGGAACGGTGGGGCACCGTAACTCGATGAGAGGTAATGCGGTTGAAAATGCCTCTCGCTGGGCAGCCATTAGGCAGGAGAATGTTACTGTGGGAGTATTAACATGCAAGGATTACACCGAAACAAGACCGATCTCGACCAATTAGAGTCGGGAACGGCCGCGGAAAGATGAGAAGAGGGCATTTGCGCAGCGAGGCGCCCAGACAGCTCCGGCCTGCTGTGGGGTCAGAGGGAAAGACAGAGATCTAGAGATGCTGGCAATGGAGGGAGGGCAGCTCCCCCCCCCCCCCCCCGCCATATACATCTACCCTCCCTGCAGGCTGGTGAAGAGGTCTGAGGAAGAATTGTGTACATCTCAGTGGGGTGCTAACTCTTCAAATGCTTGTCTTCCTTGTGAAGACAGAGGCTTTTTTATTTCTGTGTTTGACTGTTTTTGCACATAGTTTTGATTTGAATGGAGATGGTGGTCTAGTGGGTTAAACCACTGAACTGGTAAATCAAAAGGTTGCTGGTTCGATCCCAGCAGCCACCACCAGTGTGTCCTTGAGCAAGACACTTTACTCCACGTTGCTCCGGGGGGATTTTCCCTGTGATAAGTGCACTGTAAGTCGCTTTGGATAAAAGCGTCTACCAAATGCCTAAATGTAAATGTAAATGATTTAGCACGCTGGTAGTTAATGCTGCATTTGTGATTTTAAATATATATATTTTGTGCAAAAATGTACATTTTTAAATGTAAGTTTTGTAATTTTTTACATAGACATAACGGACAGGATGCTATATTTTTGAAAGGTAACTTAGATGTGCCACCCTACTAATCGAACATCTTAAACCAGCTCACAACGGTCAGTCGTCTTCAATGGTTTTGATGTTTTTTAGGGGTTCGGACACTTTGAAGCTCATGGTTGGGAAGCCAACGGGCTAACAACGTTAACTAGATAAAGCCTAAGCTTAAAGACCGGTGAGACCAGCTCAAACCAGCAAAGACCAGCGAGCCACCTCACGTTCACTTTCTTCAGCAGGGTCGTGCAGCAGTAGTTAACATCCAGTGCGGCATTTTCACTCCCTCATTGCTTTTAAATGAACTCCTTGCTTTTTAATTTGTGCAACTTATTTGAAATCTTTATTTTCACTCCCACCCTTTATGGCATTAATACCTTCACCGCCCTCCTCAATCTCATTTGGCCCTATTTGATCATCCTGTTATTATAAGTGTGCGGGTTTAACTGTCTGTCTGACTGCATTAGCGAGAACAAGCTCGTTGCTTAATAAGTATTAAAACTGGCAGAGACACAGAGGTGCCCGAGGGCATGTAACAGGGTCTCTCATGCCACCAGCCCCTCCTATGATGAAATTACCCACTCATGTTTAATTGGGATTGCTGTCTTCTCTGCTTGATTGCTCATGCCCACGTTGGCATAAAGGGTGGCGTTCTGCTAAAGCTGTGACTTTAGCTGGTGCCACGCTCGCTCTGCCCCATCTCGCCGCCCGGCTTCCAACCGATTATATAATCCACTAATGCAATTTGCCTGGACTAATTAGCATCATCCGCTCGTGGCATAATATGATCGGACGAGTCGTGTTGCTTTTTTATATGTGGTGCTTGGTTTGGGACGTCAGCGTTTCTTCTGCTGGGCGGGTGATTCTGCTCTGTGTGGGGGCCGGG